>NW_027189173.1:817464-1134964 GCF_040958095.1 Procambarus clarkii
GGGGTAGAAGAGCAGAACCCCATCAAGCAGGTATCAAAATAGAAAGAAGCCAAACCCCCAATCATACCAGCGATACAAAGATGCGAGAAACAACTATACAGCAGTAAGGGAAGAGGCAGAAAGAAATTTTTAAAAAGGGATAATGGATAAATGTAAAACAGAACTGGGCCTATTCTAGAAATTCATAAACAACAAATTGCAGGTAAAGGATAATATCCAGAGGTTGAAAATAGGAAACAGATTCACAGAAAATGATAATGCAATGTCTGAAACATTAAACCAAAAGTTCCAAAGTGTGTTTATACAAAATGAAATCTTAAGAGAACCAGACACAATAAGAATTTCTGAGAACATCATAGAGCGTATAGAGGTGTCTAGAGATGAAGTGGAAAATATGCTAAAGTAGCTAAGTAAGAACAAAGCAGTTGGTCCAGATGGAGTTTCACCATGGGTTCTGAGAGAATGTGCATCTGAGCTCAGCCTTCCACTTCACCTGATCTTTCAGGCATCCCTGTGTACAGGAGTCATAGCAAACATGTGGAAAAAGGCTAACATAGTTCCAATCTACAAAAGTGGCAACAGGGAAGACCCCACCTCTCTCAGTTATAGACCTGAATCATTGACAAGTGTAACAGTGAAAGGATTGAAAAAAAAAATAATAAAAACTAAATGGGTAGAACACCTTGAGAGAAATTATATAATATCACACAGACAGTATTGTTTTCGATCTGGAAGATCCTGTGTATCGAATTTACTCAGTTTCTATGATTGAGCCACAGAGATTTTAAAGGAAAAAGGTAGTTGGGTCGACTGCATCTATCTAGACATAAAAAAGGCTTTCGACAGAGTTCCACATAAGAGGTTGTTCTGGAAACTAGAAAATTTTGGATGGGTGACAGGTAAGCTTCTAACATGGATGAAAAATTTTCTGACTGATAGAAAAATGAGGGCAGTAATCAGAGGCAATCGGACTGGAGAAGTGTCACAAGTGGAGTACCACAGTACATGCACCAGAAATGTTCATTGTCTACATAAATGATCTACCAGTTGGAATACAGAATTATATAAACATGTTTGCTGATGATGCTAAGATAATGGGATGGATAAGAAATTTAGATGATTGTCATGCCCTTCAAGAAGACCTGGACAAAATAAGTATATGGAGCACCACTTGGCAAATGAAATTTAATGTGAATAAATGCCATGTTATGGAATGTGGAATAGAACATAGATCCCACACAACCTACAAATTATGTGAGAAATCTTTATATAATTCTGATAAAAGAAAGAGGTCTAGGGTTGATTCTAGATAGAAAACTATCACTTGAGGCCCACATAAAGAACGTTGTGTGAGGAGCCTATGCCACGCTTTCTAACTTCAGAATTTTGTTTAAATACATGGATGGCGAAATACTAAAGAAATTGTTCACGAGTTTTGCTCGGCCAAGGCTAGAATATGCAGCGGTTGTGTGGTGCCCATATCTTAAGAAGCACATCAACAAACTGGAAAAGGTGCAAAGACATGCTACTAAGTGGCTCCCAGAACTAAAGGGCAAGAGCTATGTGGAGAGGTCAGAGGCATTAAATATGCCAAAACTAGAAGACAACAAAAAGAGGTGATAAAATCACTATGTACAAAATAGTAACAGGAATTGATAAAATCGATAGGGAAGATTTCCCGAGACCTGGAACTTCAAGAACAAAAGGTCATAGATTTAAACTAACTAAACAAAGATGCCAAAGAAATATAAAAAAATTTCCTTTCGCATACAGAGTGGTACACGGTTGGAACAAGTTAAGTGAGAAGGTGGTGGCGGCCAAGACCGTCAGTAGTTTCAAAGCATTATGTGACAAAGAGTGCTGGGTAGACGGGACACCACGAGCGTAGCTCTAATCCTGTAACTACACTTAGGTAACTACATTTGGTGTCAGCAAGCTTACCGTCGAAACACAGACAAACAGCCTGCCTATTATTCAAGGCCTTCTCTGAGTACTCTCTATTTTCTTCTCTGAGGCTATGGGTCCCTAATCTTGCACCAGAGGTGGTACAACTTTTAAGTTTTTAACTACTGCACTGAGCACCTGATTTTGGCAAAGACTTCTTAGTGCAATTGTCAAGGACATAGTTCTGGTATTTTTTTGTTTATAAATATTCAGGTATAGTTAATGTCAAAATGTTTCAAAACTCAACAATTTATATTTCAAAACAAAAAAAGTAATGAAAACATTACAAAACATTAAAATATAGCCTAATTAATTAATTAATAAAATAGCACAACTCTCAGAATGTCTAAAGGTGCTTTGAGCAATGAAGTAGTTAATTTTATATATATAATATTATATATATAATATTATATATATAATATATATTTACCTGTGACTACTGCTTAGCAAAAATTTGATCTCTGTGAAAATTGGTCTCGTCATTGCTAGGAGATATTTTAAGACCATGATTTGCTGTGGATGGTACTGTAGTCTTCAAGTCATCAATCTAAAAATAGAGGTAATCTTTTAAAATGTAAATTTTGTATAAAAAAAAATGCAAAAATAAATTGCAAGAATAATATGAAGTTATTATACAATTTTTTTTTAATTATTTAAATATTTGTGAGACATTATTAAGAAATGTATGAAGTACAGATTCTCTAAGACCTGATATGTATCTGCTTATGTTCCACCACATTACATTCAGGGCTGAAGAGAAAACACAGCCAGTAAGGTAATGATCACTTAGGATGGACTGGGATGCTACATGTAGGTTGGGGCTAAGCTGCGTGAGGCTAGGATGCCCAGCCTGCCTTGTCTAGGCTGGGCTGGGCTAGACAACACTAGGAAGGAGTCAACAAATCTCTGGAGTGCCTTACTTTTCCTGATATCCTTAAAAAAGCAAGAATGATGCCATTTTATAAAGGAGGCGAGACAGCAGAAATAAACAATTAGAGAAAAATATCAAATCTACTTATACTTTCAAAAATATTAGATTTTTTTTTTTACAAACATCTCTTCCTACTTTGTAAAATTCAACATGAATACAAACACACACACACATCCCTAGGAAGCAGCCCATAGCAGCTGTCTAACTCCCAGGTACTTATTTACTGTTAGGTGAACCAGATATAGAGAATAACCACAAAATCTTGTAAAGCTACTAGTACACGCAGCATTTCAGGCAGGATATATAATATTTATATATATATATATATATATATATATATATATATATATATATATATATATATATATAAATATATATATATATATATATATATATATATATATATATATATATATATATAACTGAAAACTCACACCCCAGAAGTGACTCGAACCCATATGCTATGCCCAAGATTACCATCCGAGTGCCAGCGGGGAAGTGGGTCAAATAGCCTCGGCTATCACTTCCTTATGTCTGGTCGTGATGGTCAAGCGGATTAAGACGTCCCTGTACATACCAGTTGCGTTGCTCCTGGCAGTATTGGGTTCGAGTCACTTTTGGGGTGTGAGTTTTCAGTTGCATATTGTCCTGGGGACCATTCAGGCTTGTTCGCATTTGTGTTCCTCACGTGTTGCCCCAAAAATGAGGTGACTTGATAAAATGCTATGCCCAAGATTACCATCTGAGTGCCAGCGGGGAAGTGGGTCAAATAGCCTCGGCTATCACTTCCTTATGTCTGGTCGTGATGGTCAAGCGGATTAAGGCGTCCCTGTACATACCAGTTGCGTTGCTCCTGGCAGTATGGGTTCGAGTCACTTCTGGGGTGTGAGTTTTCAGTTGCATATTGTCCTGGGGACCATTCAGGCTTGTTCGCATATATATATATATATATATATATATATATATATATATATATATATATATATATATATATATATATATATATATATATGAATACATACATACGGGACAAAGAGCCAGAGCTCAACCACCGCAAGCACAACTAGGTGAGTACACACACACACACACACATTTTATATATATATATATATATATATATATATATATATATATATATATATATATATATATATATATATATATATATATATATATGTCGTACCTAGTAGCCAGAACGCACTTCTATGCCTACTATGCAAGGCCCGATTTGCCTAATAAGCCAAGTTTTCATGAAATAATGTTTTTTCGACTACCTAACCTACCTAACCTAACCTAACCTAACTTTTTTCGGCTACCTAACGTAACCTAACCTATAAAAATAGGTTAGGTTAGGTTAGGTAGGGTTGGTTAGGTTCCGTCATATATCTACGTTAATTTTAACTCCAATAAAACAAAATTGACCTCATACATAATGAAATGGGTAGCTTTATCATTTCATAAAAAAAAAAATTAGAGTAAATATACTAATTCATGAAAACTTGGCTTATTAGGCAAATCGGGCCTTGAATAGTAGGCATAGAAGTGCGTTCTGGCTACTAGGTACGACATATATATATATATATATATATATATATATATATATATATATATATATATATATATATATATATATATATATTATATATATATATATATATATATATATGTCGTACCTAATAGCCAGAACGCACTTCTCAGCCTACTATTCAAGGCCCGATTTGCCTAATAAGCCAAGTTTTCATGAATTAATGTTTTTTCGTCTACCTAACCTACCTAACCTAACCTAACCTAGCTTTTTTTGGCTACCTAACCTAACCTTATCTATAAATATAGGTTAGGTAAGGTTAGGTAGGGTTGGTTAGGTTCGGTCATATATCTACGTTAATTTTAACTCCAATAAAAAAAAATTGACCTCATACATAGAGAAAAGGGTTGCTTTATCATTTCATAAGAAAAAAATTATAGTAAATATATTAATTCAGGAAAACTTGGCTTATTAGGCAAATCGGGCCTTGAATAGTAGGCTGAGAAGCGAGTTCTGGCTACTAGGTACGACATATATATATATATATATATATATATATATATATATATATATATATATATATATATATATATATATATATATATATATATATATATATATGAGTGTCAGACGATGGAGGAATGATTTTTTTTATTTAATTTATATAAAAAATTATTCCTTCTGAAGATGTATTAATATATGAAAGTACTTAAGGAAATTCCTGTTTCAATTCTTCCTCCGTGGTCTGACACTGTCACATTTTTCATCAAGTGTTAATTTTTGTGATTTACACACACGTGGCATGTTTACACACACATTATTTATATATATATATATATATATATATATATATATATATATATATATATATATATATATATATATATATATATATATATATATATATATATATATGTCGTACCTAATAGCCAAAACGCACTTCTCTGCCTACTATGCAAGGCAGGATTTGCCTAATAAGCCAAGTTTTCATGAATTAATTGTTTTTCGACTACCTAACGTACCTAACCAAACGTAACCTAACTTTTTCAGCTACCTAACCTAACCTAACCTAAAAAGATAGGTTAGGTTAGGTTAGGTTAGGTAGGGTTGGTTAGGTTTGGTCATATATCTACGTTAATTTTAACTCCAATAAAAAAATATTGACCTCATACATAATGAAATGGGTAGCTTTATCATCTCATA
Source organism: Procambarus clarkii (assembly GCF_040958095.1). Taxonomy (NCBI): domain Eukaryota; kingdom Metazoa; phylum Arthropoda; class Malacostraca; order Decapoda; family Cambaridae; genus Procambarus; species Procambarus clarkii. The sequence goes on from NW_027189173.1 coordinate 823,068, forward strand.
AGAAAAAAAATTGAGAAAATATAATAATTCAGGAAAACTTGGCTTATTAGGCAAATCAGGCCTTGCATAGTAGGCCGAGAAGTGCGTTCTGGCTACTAGGTACGACATATATATATATATATATATATATATATATATATATATATATATATATATATATATATATATATATATATATATGTCGTACCTAATAGCCAGAACGCACTTCTCAGCCTACTATTCAAGGCCCGATTTGCCTAATAAGCCAAGTTTTCATGAATTAATGTTTTTTCGTCTACCTAACCTACCTAACCTAACCTAACCTAGCTTTTTTTGGCTACCTAACCTAACCTTACCTATAAATATAGGTTAGGTTAGGTTAGGTAGGGTTGGTTAGGTTCGATCATATATCTACGTTAATTTTAACTCCAATAAAAAAAAATTGACCTCATACATAGAGAAAAGGGTTGCTTTATCATTTCATAAGAAAAAAATTATAGTAAATATATTAATTCAGGAAAACTTGGCTTATTAGGCAAATCGGGCCTTGAATAGTAGGCTGAGAAGTGAGTTCTGGCTACTAGGTACGACATATATATATATATATATATATATATATATATATATATATATATATATATGTCGTACCTAGAAGCCAGAACACACTTTTTGGCCTACTATTCAAGGCCCGATTTGCCTAATAAGCCTAGTTTTCCTGAATTAATATATTTTCTCTAATTTTTTTCTTATGAAATGATAAAGCTACCCATTTCGTTATGTATGAGGTCAATTTTTTTTTATTGAAGTTAAAATTAACGTAGATATATGACCGAACGTAACCAACCCTACCTAACCTAACCTAACCTATCTTTATAGGTTAGGTTTGGTTAGGTAGTCGAAAAAGTTTGGTTAGGTTAGGTTAGGTAGGTTAGGTAGTCGAAAAACAATTAATTCATGAAAACGTGGCTTATTAGGCAAATCAGGCCTTGCATAGTAGGCTGAGAAGTGCGTTCTGGCTACTAGGTACGACATATATATATATATATATATATATATATATATATATATATATATATATATATATATATATGTCGTACCTAGTAGCCAGAACTCACTTCTCAGCCTACTATTCAAGGCCCGATTTGCCTAATAAGCCAAGTTTTCCTGAATTAATATATTTACTATAATTTTTTTCTTATGAAATGATAAAGCAACCATTTTCTCTATGTATGAGGTCAATTTTTTTTTATTGGAGTTAAAATTAACGTAGATATGTGCCCGAACCTAACCAACCCTACCTAACCTAACCTAACCTATATTTATAGGTAAGGTTAGGTTAGGTAGCCAAAAAAAGCTAGGTTAGGTTAGGTTAGGTAGGTTAGGTAGACGAAAAAACATTAATTCATGAAAACTTGGCTTATTAGGCAAATCGGGCCTTGAATAGTAGGCTGAGAAGTGCGTTCTGGCTATTAGGTACGACATATATATATATATATATATATATATATATATATATATATATATATATATATATATATATATGGAACCCTCAACCCTATAAGTGGAGGGTTCCTACAAACTCAACCAGAGGTGGTACCCTCTATATATTAATAAAAAGGCAAGGCTATGCTAAATCTAGGCAGGGATTGGCTTGGCTAAGCTGGTCAGGGCTTGGCTAGGGTAGGAAGGACTGGTCATGTTTAAAAGCAAGGCAGGGTTAGGCTAGGCAAGACTAGGTAAGGGTATACTGGGATAGGCTTGGCTACGGTAGGCTAGGAAGAGGTAAACTAGGATAAGCAAGGCTGTGCAAGCACTATGCACAGCTAGAATGAACTATGCTAAGATGGTTTAAGCTGGGCTAGGTTAGGATAAGCTGAGTCATGCAGGGCCCCGATTGACCAGTGGAGTCTAATAGTCTAACCTTCTAGCTAGTTTGCTGACCTAAGAGTGTAAATGCCTAGCCCCTAACCTGAGATATATACAAAAGTTGTTACATTCTTGTACAGCCACTAGTACGAGTAGCGTTTCGGGCAGGTCCCTGGAATACGATCACCGCCGCGAGGAATCGTTTTTTCATCCAAGTACACATTTTACTGTTGCGTTAAACAGAGGCTACAGTTAAGGAATTGCGCCCAGTAAATCCTCCCCGGCCAGGATACGAACCCATGACATAGCGCTCGCGGAACGCCAGGCGAGTGTCCTACCACTACACCACCTGCTGCAATATTATTATAAAAGAAATATTACTTATTATAATCGTAAATACTAAATACCTGTTGTGTTGATTTAGGGGCGACGACGATCGTGGGATCGGATGCGAGCCACAGGTGGCCTACACCATGCTTTCTAAGGCGTCCCTCTCATAACAAAAACAAATCCGTGCATTCATACACAAACAGAGATCCCGTGGTTATGCGAATACTTGCAATTCTTTTACTTAAAATAATAACAATTAGATTAATAATAATTAACATAATTTTTACTCAAGGTTCATAAAAATCATTAATACTATTTTAAAAGAAGATTTATAAGACATCTAAAAACAGATATACAGACTTTGTGTGATATTTATTTCAACATTATATATTAATAGAATGTTGTAACTATTATTTTTAAATATTAGGTAGTTTCCAGCTACGTATATCGCATATAAACGTTGCAAAAAGATTTTAGACTGAATTAACACATTACACATTTATGGAGTAATTAACAACAAAACAATCTTTATTTTCATTGCAGAACATATATCAGAGCATACTAGTGACTCATACATTTAAAATAGTGTGATTTTTAATCAATTCGGTTGTAAACCCGCAGAACCGCCTACCCGCCAAAGACGTAACATAAGAAATGGTATATAATTCATTATTTTAAATTACATATATAATCATTAATAATTTTCGGCAGCTATCGAGGTTCTCCATAGGTAAATTCCTGTACTCTAACAAGATGCTACTTGCTGTTTAGCTGTTTAAATTCTTGGAAAATTGTAATGACCAGCGACATAAAATATAACAATGAAATAGTAGCTGGTAACTGTAGGTGAACGAAAAATTAAATTCCAAATTGATTAGATGTTTTTCTAAATATAAAGATCGACCTGAAGGAATTTTATGAATTATGGACTAATTAAACAAAAAAATAGGTAATTTTACTTGAAGAACAGATACCAGAGAATAGTTAGTGAGTACATTTATATTGTATAATGGGAGAAAGCCCCTGGTAGCCGCGAATTAAAATAACCACCTACATTAATTGATAACTAGGAAATAGTATCTGGAAACTTTATCTGAACGAAAACACAATACCAATTTGTTTAGATGTTTTTCTTAATATAAAGATCAACAGTAAGGAATCTTATTCATTATGGACAAATTAAAAAAAAAAAACGATAATTTTCATTGAGGACCATATATTAGAGCATACTTAGTCACTTATATATTAAAAGTATTGTGTATTTTGAACCATTGGGGTTGTAAACAAACAGAACGGCCTACCCGAAAAGTCGTAACATAAAATGTTGCATATGTTTGCTAATTTATTATTTGATAAATGATTATTATTAATTTACGACAACTATAGAGGTTTCCCATTAGTTAAATTACTGTAGTCTGACTAAATGCTACTACAAAACATATATAAATCCTGGGAAAGTCACAATGACCAGCGACATTACAGCATAGAGGGTTAAATAGTAACAGGCAACTGTCGGCGAACGAAAAATTCATTTCCAAATTTATTAGATGTTTTCCTAAATATAAAGATCGATAGGCTGGAATTTTCTGGATTATGGCCTAATTAAGCCAAAAATATATATATTTTTACTTGAAGAACAAATATCAGAGCATAGTCAGTGAGTTATAGAATAATAAGAGTGTGGTATTTCATTGTATAACAAGAGATAGTTCATGGAAGCGAAAATAGACGTTGTTTTACACAAAATAACGTCCAAAAACAGCCGTAGAGTCAAACGGCAAATGTTGACGTTCTTTTTAAGAGGACAGGTTGGGCTCCCTTCCCTCTCCTTGCATCTTTTTCTTGCATTTGCTGCCCTTACTATCTCGTCTCTCGTCATGTCCCTCTGAACTTATACCTCTTTGTAGTTCCTTGCATACCTCAATTTGCTCTTTTTTACTAGGATGTCCTCTTTGATGACCTAGCTCTTGAATACTACCTTGATCAATCTCTCTTTGTCTCTGTTGTACTGGCCAATCTGGAAAAACTGTTCTATGTCTCGTTCAGCCCCTTCCATTCCTTTCTCCTTTAATATCCCAGCCACTGCAGCTTTGTGTTTAGTCCTCGATTCCTCTCTTGTAGAACCCTCTTCTTCCTTCACACCTACCACTACTACAGCTCTTTTCCTTTCCATTAGCTGGCTTGTGCATCTAGCTTCCTCCTGTGAGGTTACTTCTTTCATTACAACTTCCTTGACTGTGGACATTGCTCCTGGGCTCTTCAGCATTTCACCAAAGGATGGACCCATTGTAGAGGTCCCTGCCATTGCTACATCTCCTGGTACCTGGGGGATGGTTGCCTGGGCCAGAGTCTGAGGAGGGCCTGTTTTTAGGCTTTTTATTTCCTCTTGCACTGCACTTAGTTCTATCTGCAGCATACATTTAGTTTCCCTCAGGTCATTCAATTCCCCACTGATCTCCTTCCATGCCTTAGCAATCATCTCCATGAATGACTCGTCCAGTCCCTCTCCTCCAGCTTCATTATGTTGTCTTACCATCCCGCTTGACCTGTGTGTGTTTACTCACCTAGTTGTGTTTGCGGGGGTTGAACTCTGGCTCTTTGGTCCCGCCTCTCAACTATCAATCAACAGGTGTACAGATTCCTGAGCCTATTGGGCTCTATCATATCTACATTTGAAACTGTGTATGGAGTCAGCCTCCACTACATCACTTCCTAATGCATTCCATTTGTCAATCACACTGACACTAAAAAAGTTCTTTCTAATATCTCTGTGGCTCATTTGGGCACTCAGTTTCCACCTGTGTCCCCTTGTGTTAAATAGCCTGTCTTTATCTACCCTATCAATTCCCTTCAGAATCTTGAATGTGGGGATCATGTCCCCCTAACTCTTCTGTCTTCCAGCGAAGTGAGGTTTAATTCCCGTAGTCTCTCCTCGTAGCTCATACCTCTCAGCTCGGGTACTAATCTGGTGGCAAACCTTTGAACCTTTTCCAGTTTAGTCTTATCCTTGACTAGATATGGACTCCATGCTGGGGCTGCATACTCCAGGATTGGCCTGACATATGTGATATACAAAGTTCTGAATGATTCTTTTACACAAGTTTCTGAATGCCGTTCGTATGTTTGCCAGCCTGGCATATGCCACTGATGTTATCCTCTTGATACGGGTTGCAGGAGACAGGTCTCGCGTGATATCAACCTCCAAGTCTTTTTCTTTCTCTGACTCCTGAAGAATTTCCTCTCCCAGATGATACCTTGTATCTGGCCTCCTGCTCCCTACACCTATCTTCATTACATTACATTTGGTTGGGTTAAACTCTAACAAGCATTTGTTCGTCCATTCCTTCAGCTTGTCTAGGTCTTCTTGAAGCCTCAAACAGTCCTCTTCTGTCTTAATCCTTCTCATAATTTTGGCATCGTCCGCAAACATTGAGAGAAATGAATCTATACCCACCGGGAGATCATTTACATATATCAGAAACGAGATAAGACCGAGTACAGAGCCCTGTGGGACTCCACTGGTGACTTCACGCTAATCGGAGGTCTCACTCCTCACTGTAACTCTCTGCTTCCTATTGCTTAGGTACTCCCTTATCCACTGGAGCACCTTACCAGCTACACCTGCCTGTCTCTCCAGCTTATGTACCAGCCTCTTATGCGGTACTGTGTCAAAGGCTTTCCTTTGTGTGTGTGTGTGTGTGTGTGTGTGTGTGTGTGCGTGTGTGTGTGTGTGTGTGTGTGTGTGTGTGTGTGTGTGTGTGTGTGTGTGTGTGTGTGTGTGTGTGTGTGTACTCACCTATTTGTGCTTGCGGGGGTTGAGCTTTGGCTCTTTGGTCCCGCCTCTCAACTGTCAATCAACTGGTGTACATATTCCTGAGCCTACTGGGCTCTATCATATCTACATTTAAAACTGTGTATGGAGTCAGCCTCCACCACATCACTGCCTAGTGCATTCCATCTGTTAACTACTCTGACACTGAAAAAGTTCCTTCTAACGTCTCTGTGGCTCATGTGGGTACTCAGTTTCCACCTGTGTCCCCTTGTTCGCGTCCCACCAGTGTTGAATAGTTTATCCTTGTTTACCCGGTCAATTCCTCTGAGAATTTTGTAGGTTGTGATCATGTCTCCCCTTACTCTTCTGTCTTCCAGTGTCGTAAGGTGCATTTCCCGCAGCCTTTCCTCGTAACTCATGCCTCTTAGTTCTGGGACTAGTCTAGTGACATACCTTTGGACTTTTTCCAGCTTCGTCTTGTGCTTGACAAGGTACGGGCTCCATGCTGGGGCCGCATACTCCAGGATTGGTCTTACATATGTGGTGTACAAGATTCTGAATGATTCCTTACCCAGGTTCCTGAACGCTGTTCTGATGTTAGCCAGCCTCGCATATGCCGCAGACGTTATTCTTTTTATGTGGGTTTCAGGAGACAGGTTTGGTGTGATATCAACTCTGTTACGGCCCTCTCTGGACGCAACGGGGTTCTTACTCTGATGTTGTTAGAGGAAGTTATATCCGACCCCAAGCCAGTAGTGGCTATCAAGGGATGTGATCCGTGACGCAAGTAACTTAAAGGGAGTAGGGAAAGAAAGTTAAGAACTTAAGATTATAATTATCACCATCACCAAATAAATAATATATAAAATAGTGCACAGGGGGAGGGGTATTAACACTATACAAGGGGATTGTCCACACAATTGTCTTCTAACTGAAGACTCTGGATCCAGACGCTCAGTGCTGAGTCCTCGGTGCTTCTTCGTGGCCTCACAATGAAATCTCTGCGAAGTTGAGCCTACCCTGGCCACAGGTCAGCCAAAACACAGGTCCACTGGGGGCACCGCCGTGGAGGCCATCAACCACACGTCCAGCTGGTCTGCTGGCAGGTTCCGGAACAGCAAGGCTGGTCAGGCCACTCCACGAACGATATAAGGGAAACGCCCTGGACAGGAGCCTCGTGTGACACCACAAATCACTCTCCCGTCCTCAATACCCCAGTGGACGATCGTCTCCAACAGTCGGTCCCGGGTAAACCTTTCACTGCCACTCCACTGGCAGGCTAACACACCACAGTGTTCTTCCGGGGGGGGGGGGGGGGACGACTTCGCAACTGCTGCAGCAAAGCTCAAGGTTTGGAGACGGCTGCCTCGGGTAGACTCACTCAACTCCCATTACAGCAGTCCCAGGTCGACTCTGTAAGCAGGCACGTCATCAATAACTGGGACACTAAAACACCTCACTTACAGGCTCAGACACAAACGCCCGACACATCCACTTCATAGATGGCGTTGTAGTCTGAGCACCACCTCACCAGAGGTCAGCAGCGGCGGTGTAGAGTGCTGAACGGGACTGGAAACTGGCCCTTGTGGCCGGTATTCGCCGTCCTCACCAGGTGTCGTCGTCCGTTTGGTGGGGGTTTCGGGAGCTGACCCACAGATGGCGTGGTCGTTACTGCTCCGTGCTCGGACGCTGGATCCGGGTTCGTAACAAACTCCTAGATCTTTCTCTCTGTTCGTTTCATTAAGTACTTCATCTCCTATTCTGTATCCTGTGTTTGGCCTCCTATTTCCACCACCTAGTTTCATTACTTTGCATTTACTCGGGTTGAACTTCAACAGCCATTTGTTGGACCATTCACTCAGTCTGTCTAGGTCATCTTGTAGCCTCCTACTATCGTCCTCAGTTTCAATCCTCCTAATAATTTTTGCATCATCGGCAAACATTGAGAGAAACGATTCTATACCCTCTGGAAGATCATTTACATATATCAGAAACAGTATAGGTCCAAGGACTGACCCCTGCGGTACTCCACTCGTAACGTCTCGCCAATCTGAGACCTCACCCCTCACACTGACTCGTTGTCTCCTGTTACTTAGGTACTCCTGTATCCAACGGAGTACCTTCCCTTTCACTCCAGCCTGCACCTCCAGATTTTTCACTAGCCTCTTGTGTGGCACTGTGTCAAAGGCTTTCTGACAATCCAAAAATATGCAGTCTGCCCACCCTTCTCTTGCCTTATTTTTGTTGCCTGGTCGTAGAATTCAAGTAACCCTGTGAGGCAGGACCTGCCATCCCTGAATCCATGTTGATGCTGTGTTACAAAGTTCTTTCGCTCCAGGTGCTCCACTAGCTTTCTTCGCACAATCTTCTCCATCATCTTGCATGGTATGCAGGTTAGGGACACTGGTCTGTAATTCAGTGCCTCCTATCTATCCCCTTTCTTGTATATCGGGACTACGTTAGCTGCTTTCCAAATTTCTGGCAGTTCCCCTGTTGCCAGTGATTTGTTATACACCATGTGTGTGTGTGTGTGTGTTTGTGTGTTTGTGTGTGTGTGTGTGTGTGTGTGTGTGTGTGTGTGTGTGTGTGTGTGTGTGTGTGTGTGTGTGTGTGTGTGTGTGTGTGTGTGTGTGTGTGTGTGTGTGTGTACTCACCTAGTTGTGCTTGCAGGGGTTGAGCTCTGGCTCTTTGGTCCCGCCTCTCAACTGTCAATCAACAGGTGTACAGATTCCTGAGCCTATTGGGCTCTATCATATCTTCACTTGAAACTGTGTATGGAGTCAGCCTCCACCACATCACTTCCTAATGCATTCCATTTGTCAACCACTCTGACACTAAAAAAGTTCTTTCTAATATCTCTGTGGCTCATTTGGGCGCTCAGGTTCCACCTGTGTCCCCTTGTGCGTGTGCCCCTTGTGTTAAATAGCCTGTCTTTATCTACCCCTATCAATTCCCTTGAGAATCTTGAATGTGGTGATCATGTCCCTCCTAACTCTTCTGTCTTCCAGCGATGTGTGTGTGTGTGTGTGTGTGTGTGTGTGTGTGTGTGTGTGTGTGTGTGTGTGTGTGTGTGTGTGTGTGTGTGTGTGTGTGTGTGTGTGTGTGTATGTGTGTGTGTGTGTGTGTGTGTGTGTGTGTGTGTGTGTATGTGTGTGTGTGTGTGTGTGTGTGTGTACTCACCTAGTTGTGTTTGCGGGGGTTGAGCTCTGGCTCTTTGGTCCCACCTCTCAACCGTCAATCAACAGGTGTACAGATTCCTGAGCCTATCGGGCTCTATCATATCTTTACTTGAAACTGTGTATGGAGTCAGCCTCCACCACATCACTTCCTAATACATTCCATTTGTCAACCACTCTGACACTAAAAAAGTTCTTTCTAATATCTCTGTGGCTCATTTGGGCACTCAGTTTCCACCTGTGTGCCCTTGTGTGTGTTCCCCTTGTGTTAAATAGACTATCTTTATCTACCCTATCAATTCCCTTCAGAATCTTGAATGTGGTGATCATGTCCCCCCTAACTCTTCTGTCTTCCAGCGAAGTGAGGTTTAATTCCTGTAGTCTCTCCTCGTAGCTCATACCTCTCAGCTCGGGTACTAGTCTGGTGGCAAACCTTTGAAACTTTTCCAGTTTAGTCTTATCCTTGACTAGATATGGACTCCATGCTGGGGCTGCATACTCCAGGATTGGCCTGACATATGTGGTATACAAAGTTCTGAATGATTCTTTACACAAGTTTCTGAATGCCGTTCGTATGTTGGCCAGCCGATGATGTCGCTGATGTTATCCGTATGTGTGTGTGTGTGTTTACTAGTTGTGTTTTTGTGGGGGTTGAGCTTTGCTCTTTCGGCCCGCCTCTCAACTGTCAATCAACTGTTTACTAACTACTTTTTTTTTTTTTTTTTTTTTTTTCCCACACCACACACACCCCAGGAAGCAGCCCGTTACAGCTGACTAACTCCCAGGTACCTATTTACTGCTAGGTAACAGGGGCACTTAGGGTGAAAGAAACTTTGCCCATTTGTTTCTGCCTTGTGCGGGAATCGAACCCGCGCCACAGAATTACGAGTCCTGCGCGCTATCCACCAGGCTACGAGGCCCCTCATCCACCAGGCTACGAGGCCCTACATGTGTGTGTGTGTGTGTGTGTGTGTGTGTGTGTGTGTGTGTGTTTATTGTGGGGGTAGCACGGTGGGGGGTGGGGTTAACTGGTGGAGGGATGGAGGGAGAGGAAGTGAAAGGGAGAGGAGGAGTGAAAGGGAGAGGGGGAGTGAGGGAGAGGGAGAAGGCGAGCGAGGGAGAGAGGGAGAGAGGGAGAGAGGGAGAGAGGGAGATAGGCAGAGCGGGGGAGAGATGAAGAAGGGGAATCAGGTGGGTGAGGACGGAAGGTCATTCCCGGGGGTGAGGACATTGGCGTGTTTTGGTGAGGTGGGAGTGGGGGCTTATCGGTGGCGGTGTAATGTAACACACAGGTGTAAAAAAACTAGTACCAAGCTGAGACTCTCGAGCTACTTTTTCGTATTTTAACTTAAGTCCAAAGCTAATTATTATATCAAAAACACTACACCTTGTATGACTGACTGTGAGAGGCACTCACCTCCAAGTAAGCAACCCAAAGCACAATTAGGTGATTTATGAAGCGATGTCCACCTAAATTGTTGACGTTCCCGCCAGAGCTCCTCTCCACATGGTGGTTCAAATTCTTCCCTTCTCAGCCCGCTGGTGCCACTGTCTTGCCACAGACTCGTTCTTTTTTTTTAAATCCTTATCCAATGTTATAAGAATTCACTGTAATGCATTATCACTGCGTTGCTGTACCCTTCATATGACCAAAAACTATGTTTTGGGCTCACTGGTACGTAAATATCCCGAGAATATTGAACTAATTCGCGGACCACCGTCCTACACGTGTGCCTTTCCTGGCCGTCCTGTGTTCCCTGGCCATCCGTCCTGTGTGGTAAGTGTGGGTACCTCTCTGGTACTGTGTGGTAAGTGTGTGTACCCCCCTCTGGTACTGTGTGGTAAGTGTGGGTACCTCTCTGGTACTGTGTGGTAAGTGTGGATACCCTTCTGGTACTGTGAGGTAAGTGTGGATACCCTTCTGGTACTGTGAGGTAAGTGTGGATACCCTTCTGGTACTGTGAGGTAAGTGTGGATACAGGTTATTATTACATTACGGTATTATTGTTGGGTTTTAGTGCAAGTTATAACAGCAGGTTGTTATTTTGGCTTCTTGGTTATTGATATTGATGGTGATTAGTGAGGTGGGTTATTATAGCACGTCACTTGGGAAGTTTTACAACTGATTGTTAAGTGTGATCATTTACAGAGGCTGGTTGTTGAGGCTAGTTATACCAGGCTATTAGGGAGAGGTTATTTTGGGAAGTTGTTATGTGAGAATATTAAGGCAGGTTACTGGTGCACAGAGTTATGAGGAAGTTGTTATACAGGGTGTTATAACATGCTTCTGTGTTTTAGAATTTCCAGAAGATATTACATGAAGAAATAACTTTGATGTTATTTCTGTATGTTGTTGCATCAGGTTATTATGATGTGTTATTACTGGAGCTTATTAGGGCGAGGTATTAATGTTGGAAATTTCCAACACTGATACATTACTATTATATCATAAAACATCACTATTGTATACTAAGTACAGTAACTATTAACTCTACTAACCGTAGTGCTAACATAAATTAATACTTCTTTATCTTTACCTTTATTGCTAACATTCTCACGACATCGAGAGGCAGGATTGCATCAGATAATGTCTATCTAAACATATTTATTACCAATATGTTAGAGAATTGAAGATGGTTCTCTAATTTTATCAGTATTCCGTGCAATAATTAACTACGGATAATTATAACTCCTAATGATCCAACAACCGAGAGTTGTTAACTGAGATTATCGCTAAATAACAGTTTTATCTGTTACATGCGAATGCTATGGAGAAAATAACAATTCTCGCCATTTCTCGATTAACACCATTTAACGAGAATATGATATTATTTAATTCCCTACAATTGCAACCCTGTTCTCATTAACGCATTACATCAGTAATTACACAGAAAAGAATTCTCCGTGATTCTTTTCCGTGATTAAATTCTATTGTGAATGAGTGAGGAGGGTTGAGGGAGAGGGGCGGAGAGACGCCAGTATTCTTCTTGCTCACGAGCTGCTAGCGACGCCATCAATCACATCGTGCGTCCCGGGAGAGTCGAATTTCCATCAATTCTACGTTAGGCCCTTGCAGTTAATCGGCCTAGGAGCGTGAAATTGAACCAATAGCGATCTAAGGATTGCTTCGGTGGACAACCAGCAGGTTAAGTGCCTTAGTATTATTTATATCATGAGATCTCTGTATATATTTTTACAGTGCACTGTCCATCGTTACGCCACGTGACCTCCCCAAACAACAAGTACGTCTATAAGGAATTAATTCTATTCCTTCTATTGAATAGTGAGGAAACAGGATATTTGGTGTAAACAATTGGTACATTTAGTTGAAATTTCAGCGTGTGTTGAAAGCGGTCGTGGTCCTCTCATTTTCCCTCGCCACACTCAGGCACACGTGTTGCAGCAAGTAGCAGACGACGCCATCACACCTCTACCTCTCCGTTCACTATTACAGCTAAGCAGCTGAATCTTTTTCAGTTATTTCTTTCGTTAAATGACATTAATAATCAATTATTAGTCAAGAATATTTTGTTTATATGATTTGAGACTTATAGCGTAATTTGATAGCCTCATAGATTCAAATGAGAAGGATTTCTTGTTTAACCGTTATATAATCTTCTTGTCACTAACCAACTTATTTAATGTTTATTTGCATATAATTTAGTAGGAATTACTAATTTTATTCGAGGAAGAACCAGCCTCGATGAAGCGTACTGGGAATAATTTACTTCTGGTATTAACCCCCCATTTTGTGAAGGACGGAAAGTTTATTCTCGAACATTAATATATTATACAGTCCATTAAGGTTTAAAGAATAACTCTTAATAGTTCCACTATCCATAGGCACTGGTATTTCAGTCCTTATCCATTATTGTCTTATCTGTTTCCCTTTTCAGTAAAAATAGGGTGGTCCTTCAATTAATTTAAATTAATCTATTAAATAAACTTCAATCGGTAAATAGAGAGTAAGCTTTCTTCCAAACAATTATGTCAAACTTTAACAGAAGGTTATTACTTCTGGTTATTACTGCAGGTATTTGCTGCTATTATTTACAATTAGTAATAACCTGAGATCACAAAGACAGATCATTACAGCAGGTTAATACTGCAGCTTCCTACGGCTGATAATTAAGATTTTTCTTTATTCAAATTATAAATGTAAATTTCTAAGACATGTCTTATATATACACCTCACTTGAGGTGTATAAATTACCTAGTAGAGGACTTTATAAATTAATAGGGATGAGTCATGGTCAGTGTGGGGTCACCCGCTGGTGTCACGACGGTCCTCAGGTCAGTGTGTGGGGTCACCAGTTGGGGTCACGACGGTCCTCAGGTCAGTGTGTGGGGTCACCTGCTGGGGTCACGACGGTCCTCAGGTGTTACGGACCCGAGTCCAGCGTCGTAGCACGTAGCAGTCCGTGGTTACTCTCTCTCTCTCTATTCAGATCATTTAATAGTTGGGGGGAAAAGTAACATCAATTCCTTTCTCCTGCCGCCGCTGTTCATGTATCTTTTTTCATTTCTTAGACTGACAGCTCACCAGAGGATGGAAGACTAATGTCAATTTTCGCGCCCCCCATCATTCTCACTCTTATAACCTTGTAACGTAACACGACGAACATGAGGACATCGTTCTTTGCCCAAATATCATTAATGTAACGTGACCAACATGGTAACATCGTTCTTTACCCAAATAACATTTTAAGAGTAACGAGTAACTTTCGGTCAGATGTCTGAATATTGAAATGTGAACCGTGTTTAGCCCTTACATTCTAAACACAATAAAATATTAGCACAAGCTTGTTTAGTTCTTGTATCACGTAACTTAACGTAACGTTTATTCAACAACTGGTAGACATAACATAATGTAGCTTCATATTCAGTGTGGTAAAACAAACAAACAAACATACACATCGCGGTCAGTCCTCGCTATACCTCAAACGCACCGTTCATTCTCTCTCCCTTAGGTGAGCAGTATTCCCCACGTACAAATTCCAAGCAAAGTAAACATATATAAGACTAATGTAGAAAAACATAGTCTTGATACTATTATGAAATTGACTTGTTCATTATCCCCGAGTTCAAGGCTGTCTCCGTGTCTACTCAATCTCCATACCCCTCTTCATCCAACACCAAATATTGCTGTGCAGACCTTGTGACACACATCAGCATTAGTGCTCATTTCTTGTAACACACAGTCAATGCAGCGTAATGCGGGAAAATAAACTTTCTACTGCTTAAATAAATAACATTTGAAAATGTATGCATGTCTAGACAATCTCCTGTAGCCCTTACATTCTAAACACAAATAAAATATTAGCACACGCTTGTATCGCATTATATCATCATTAAGTAACGTGGAAAACTTCTTTCTGTCTGATGATCAAATAGCATTTTTTAATAAATAACATCAGCCTGGTCTTATGCCATTAGGACTGAATTACACTGTGCGCAACAGTAGACTTGTAATATCATAGCAAGACAATGTCGCAGAATGTTCAACGTTCAATACTGAAGATGTGAGCGAGACACTTAGTAACATAACGTGGAAATCAACTTTCTGTCTGTTGTCCGAATATCATTATTGAAATGTGAACCCCATTTAGCCAAACCCAATATCTCCATTACATCTCATTCCATATAAATATTACGGTCTGCAAGTTTTAGCCCTCTGTAACACATTGTAATGTAACGTAATGTAACTTAAATCAACTTTTTGCAGTCCAAAATGTCATTTTGAAATGAAAAGTGAGACTTAGTCCATCTGCATTACATCTCTTACCATATAAATATTGGTGTCTACCAGTTTTAGCCCCTGTAACACATTGTAACATAACGTGGAAATCATCAAATTTCTACAGACCAAAATAACATTTTTAAATGAAAGTATGACTTAGCTCATCTCCTTTACATCTCATACCATATGAATAGCTCATCTCCATTACATCTCCTACCATATAAATATTACGGTCTACCAGTTTTAGCCCCTGTAACACATTGTAACGTAACGCTGAAATAAATTTTCTACAGACCAAAATAACATTTTTAAATGAAAGTATGACTTAGTCTATCTCCATTACATCTCTTACCATATAAATATTACAGTCTACCAGTTTTAGCCCCTGTAACAGTTGTAACGTAACATGGAAATCAACTTTCTGTCTGATGACCAAATAACATTATTGAAAATGTAAACCATGTTTAGCCATTACATCCAAACACAAATAAAATATTACCGCAAGCCTGTTTAGTTCTTGTAACACATTATATCGTTACATAATGCAACGTGGAAATCATCTTTCTGTCTGATGACCAAATATCATTTTTTTGTAAATGTAAAGCTTTGTAGATTTAATTTTAAACAAAGGTGGGTCACTAGTCCACAAACTAAGAGTGGTGAGTCAGGAAGAATGACTTTGTGAAATATGCACAGAAGAGTTTGGGGAGACGTGATCACGGCCTACAAATTCTAATATTTTTTTGTTAACTGTGTGATCACGACATATACCTCTTGGTCTCTTGTTCCGCCTCTCGCTAGTCAATAAACACAATTTTGTATCATTTCTCGACTAAAATAGCACTCTGAAACATCTTTGCACTTTATTTCTTCAATGACACGTGCACAGTCATCAAAAGGAATCTCACTACTGTATGGATGTCTTGTGTGTTAAATATACTGACCTTACCTAGCTTATCATTTTCTTTGAGAAACTTATATGTGGTGATCTTATCTCCCGAGTCCACACAAATAACCCACTCCAACCCACATCCATATTGAGAAAGAGAGAGAAGGCAAACATAGCTTGGTTATTGCATCTAGTTTTAAAAAGGGGTAAGAATAAGAAGAGTCATGTTCCATAAAAATACTTTACAGCAACCATTATTTATGTGCAGTAAGAGAGAAACGGGATCCTCACATACAATTTCCAAGCATTACAACGCTATCGAGGTAAGCATAACATAAAAAGACAATAATGTAGTAGTATGCTATTAATCAGCTAGTCAAAACTTAACATAACAGATATGATTTCACAGTTTTAACCTTTGCAAGTTTTTCAATGTTTTCTTTTCACTTGTGCTAAGTGAGTCAGACAAAATGTGACATTTCATTATTAGCCAGGCAATACGCTATTAGCTTGATAGTCAAAACATATAACACGCATTATTTCACATAAAAAAATTTCTAGCAAATATGGTTCCTTTAAGCAGTTCATCACATCAAACACCAGCAGTCCGCGAAATTCTCTTTAGTAAATAATCATCCTTTACAGTATTTCTTGACTAAAATAGCACTCCAAAACATAAGTGGACATGTTTATTCTCACTCTCGCACTTATATTCAATAATTTGTTTCGCAGAGTGACAAGTTATGCTTAGTGACGAGATTTCACGGTGAGCATAGTTTAAGAGAGTTCACACTGTATTAATTATGGTCAGGGATATGTTATGTTATGTTTATGAAGATCATTACTTCTTATTTTTACCCATTTTTATTGCCCCCAGCTTTTCAGTCTTCTCATATTCTTTTCAAATAAAGTTTGCTTACTGTTTTCCAGTAGATGGGCTTCACATTACATATATTAATCAACTTTCAAATTCAGTTCAGTTTCTTTTCAATATCACAGCTTTGTTGTTCCCTTGTCAGTATCTAGTTCAAGACCTCGTATTATCAATGTCATTAATACTACTATCAACCATGTATTGGATGTCTCAGACATTCAGTTAACAACTAGTAAGTGTTTAATGAACGTGGGAATCACTTCACGTGTGCTCATTTTAGTTTAGTTTAAAGTTTTCCATCTTAAATTAATACTACTATCACCAACTATGTATTGGATAGCTCAGGCAATCAGTTAACAACTCAGTAAGTGAAAATCACTTCATGTGAGCTCATTTTTAGTTTAGGATAAGGTTTTTCCATCGTAAAATACTATTATCAGCAACCATTTATTGGGTGGCTCAACCATCCAGTTTACAACTCAAGAACTGTTTATTGAACATAGATATCCCTCTATGTGACCTCATTTTTTAGTTAAAAGTTTCTCCATCGTAAACAAAATAAAATATTACTATCACAAACCTTGTATTGACTGGCTCAGTTTACAACTCAGTAAGTGTTTACTGAACGCAAAATCGCTACTTGTGTGGTTATTTAGTTTAAAGTTTGCCAGTCTTAAAAATATTACTATCATCATCAACCCAGTATTGGGCTCTCGGGCATTCAGTTAACCACTCGTCAAGTGTTTACTAAGCGTCGAAATCTTTTCCTGTGTGCACATTTTTGTTGAACCCGTCTCCACTCTAAACCGGACCTGCGGTCCGAGTCGGGACCCTAGGTCCTGACTGGTTTGGAGTGGAGGGTTTAGAATGTAAGGGCTATAGAAGATTGTCTAGACATGCATACATTTTCAAATGTTATTTATTTAGGCAGTAGAAAGTTTATTTTCCCGCATTACGCTGCATTGACTGTGTGTTACAAGAAATGAGCACTAATGCTGATGTGTGTCACAAGGTCTGCACAGCAATATTTGGTATTGGATGAAGAGGGGTATGGAGATTGAGTAGACACGGAGACAGCCTTGAACTCGGGGATAATTAACAAGTCAATTTAATAATAGAATAAAGACTATGTTTTTCCACATTAGTCTTATATATGTTTACTTTGCTTGGAATTTGTACGTGGGGAATACTGCTCACCTAAGGGAGAGAGAATGAACGGCGCGTTTGAGGTATAGCGAGGACTGACTGTGTTGTGTATGTTTGTTTGTTTGTTTTGCCACACTGAATATGAAGCTACATTATGTTATGTCTACCAGTTGTTGAATAAACGTTACGTTACGTTACGTGATACAAGAACTAAACAAGCTTGTGCTAATATTTTATTGTGTTTAGAATGTAAGGGCTAAACACGGTTCACATTTCAATATTCAGACATCTGACCGAAAGTTACTCGTTACTCTTAAAATGTTATTTGGGTAAAGAACGATGTTACCATGTTGGTCACGTTACATTAATGATATTTGGGCAAAGAACGATGTCATCATGTTGGTCGTGTTACGTTACAAGGTTATAAGAGTGAGAATGATGGGGGGCGCAAAAATTGACATTAGTCTTCCATCCTCTGGTGAGCTGTCAGTCTAAGAAATGAAAAAAGATACGTGAACAGCGGCGGCAGGAGAAAGGAATTGATGTTACTTTTCCCCCCAACTATTAATTTAAATGATCTGAATAGAGAGAGAGAGAGCGAGAGAGTAACCACAGACTGCTATGTGTATCCCATGCAGTTGTGTTTACAAATTCACTCTATGCAAATTAAGGGACCTAGTCTATGGAACTCACTCCCTAGTGAATTGAAAAACTGTAAAACTTTTGCCTTATTTAAAAGCAAAACCAAAAAGTACCTAACTTCATCTTCTTAGTTTCCTACACTGAGCTTTAAATTTGCTCTGTACCTAGTGTTACCCAATCTCCTAATTTTTATGTAATATCAAACAACCTTATCATTGTGTTCATTGCTGTCTTCTTTTATGTGCTAGCCATATGCTGTATTGTGACTACAAATTTTGGTTAACAACCATTCAAGCTGTCATTGCAATCAATCTTATATTGTTTCTGCTGTATTGTGCCTACCAATTTTTGTCAACTACCATTCAAGCTGTCATTGCAATCAATCTTAGCTACCTATGTGCTTTAATATACTGTACCTACAATTTTCTCTCTTCTTTTTTTTCATTTCATGTAACTGTTATAATTTTTTTGTCTATAAATTTTGCAAGTATTTACCTCCTTAAAATTTTCTTAGATTAAGGACCTGCCCGAAACGCTGCGCGTGCTAGTGGCTTTACAAGACTGTAATTACCATATTTGTATCCTCACATTCCTTATGTACATTCTTGTATATGCATAAATAAATAAATAAAATAAATAAATACAAAAAAATTATGATTTGTTATAATAATAAGATTGAAGACCACCTTATGACTCTCGTTACTCTTAAAAAAATTGCTATATGAGCAAAGAATGATGATACCATGTTGGTCACGTTGCGATACAAGGTTACACATATGATCAGAAATAATACTAAAGGCTTTGCACAGAACATCCGGTCTGGGAAGGGTGAAGTGATGCTTGATGGTTTGGGCTTGGAAGGGGAGTGTGAAGGGGGTTGGGTTTGGTGGGGGTGGATGGGGAGAGGGTAAGGTCATCCCACTACCTCGTCCATCTCACTACGCCTCAATCCATCACGAAGGTTAGACCCTAACGAGGCGGATTGATGTTTCACTCATTCAGGAGTCTTGAACATTCTGTGACATTGTCTTGCTATGATAACGCCATTGTGTGTTACAAGGACAGCACAGCAATAATGGCTGTAGGAAGAAGAGGTGATGGAGATTGAGTAGACACACATACATTTCAATGATATTTATTTGGACAGCAGATGTTGCGATCACAGTTAACAAACTTTGTAGGTAGTGATCACGTCTCCCGTGTCGGTGTGTTGACTTATATTGAATTTTGTAACTAGCTCGTCATGATTGTAAGTTGCTTAGCTAAAAATGAATTGTGGGGTTCAGTCCTGGCCTCCTTTATGCGTCTCTGCAAGCCTTTACTGCCCATATGACGGCCTTGTGCGATTGGACTGTTTAGCATCACGTAGGTAGTTCTTGGCACACTATGTAACCCCGCATATAATGTAGAGAGAGAGAGAGATGGTACACCCCATTACCGTCACTCCCCCAGTGAGAGGGGTGGTAAGTGGAACAGGCGGAGTCGCTGACAGTAGCTACATCTCCCTTTCCTTAACGAAACCGCTGTGGGTAATGGATACCCGGTTTTTCCCTTTCTACAGATTGGCTGGTTGACTAGCATGATGGGAAGGTTCGATAGAGTGGAAGAAAGACTCCCAATCTCTCTGTCTACTACCTAAACCCTTTTTACAGATTGGCTGGTTGACTAGCATGCCGGGAAGGTTCGATGGGCTGAATGAAAGCCTTTCCCCATCTGTCTGCTAGCTAAACCACCCAGAAGAAGTATTATTATTATTATTATTATTATTATTATCGTTGCAAATCGCTTAAGTGTTTAATAAAAGAAATAAATTTATATATAATGTGTTTACTTTTCCCTCGTTTATTGCTCTTAAAAAAAAAAATGCTATTTGGGCAAAGAATGAGGATGCTGTTGCCATGTTGGTCACGTTACAATACAGCTTACACATATTAACAGAAATAATACTAAAGGCTTTGCACAGAACAATGGTTGATGGTATGGGGGGAGGAGGGGCTGAGGGATGGGAGTGATTGATGATGACAGGTGTGGACCTGCCGGCGGAAGTAAGAACAACGTTCCTCTTTAACGAATCCGCAGTGGCGGGAGAGGCCTGCTGGGGTGAACATCTCCAAGACCTCTCTGAAGACATTGAAAAACGATTAAGGCAAATGGTCCACATCCGCAAGAGGCTGCTCTCTCATACCCCCCTCAACACTTACGGCCTCCTGTAGGGGGAACTAATGGACGTCAGTGATATCCACTCAGGTATGGGGGCTTCCCTCTCCCTACACAACATAACCTACATACTCCTCCTCCTCCTCCCTACATGACTGCATACCAACCACATAGCTTCCAGCCCCTACCCAACATGACTCTCTCAAGCGACGCCTGGCGGACGCCACACGTCATAACATCTAGGGGAAACCTTTGAGATGATGGACACATGCCCACATACTAATTCTCCCCTCCCCTCTTACCTACATGATACACATTTTACCCTCTGCGACCCTCAACGTCCCCATTTTACCCCCCTGCGACGCTACCCGTCCCATTCTACGGACTCCCACACCACTTTTGACTATGACCGAGTTCAATCCCCGAGGTTCTCCTCGGGTTTGGGACAGTCGTAGGCGTATATTTCACTACTCAGGTCGCTCCCATAAAACATGTGATATTCTTTGAACCTTAAGTCAACAGTTTAATATCAATTCCCCAAACACGTAATAAACTCAGCAACTGACATAATCAGATGAAACATAAAGGACCTCAGAAGTTTGGCTTCAATAACAACTATAAACGACTTAGAAGAAAATATATAATCGGGGTTTAAAAAGAAACTGAGCATATAAGTTATTACTCTGGGATATTATTACAACAGGTTATTATTGTTGGTTATTACTGTGAGTTATTATTACAACAGGCTTTTCTCTTAGGTTTTTAGTGCAAGATATAATTGCAGGTTGTTATACCAGCATGCTGGTCATTCAGGATATTGAGACTGATTATTGAGGCGGGTTGTTATAACAGGTCACTAGGGATAGTTTAGCAACTGATTCTTACGTGTGATCGTTTACACAAACTGATTGGGGTAATTGGTTATTACGAAAAGGTTATTAGGCTAGTTAAGACTGGTTATTGAGGCGGGGAATTACGAGGAGGTGGTTATACAGGGTGTTACAGCATGTTTTTGTGTTGTATAATTTGTCCTGGATATTACCTGGAATTATTCGTGTTATTTCTGCAGGTTATTAAGTCAGGCTATTATGATGTGTTATTACTGTAGGTTATTAAGGGGAGTTATTATGGCAAACTTTTGCAAAAGGTTATTACTTCTAGTTATTACTGCAGGTTATTGCTGCTATTCTATATAGATGGTACTCAAAATATCGCAGATATGTGCCATCATGGGCTCCTACACACCTCTGCTTAAGCGGAAGGAGTCCATAGGACTCAAGTTCAGTTGTAACACTGATTATGACCTTGTCTGCACGACGATCATCGATGTGTTAACGATAAAGATGAAGGAAATGTTTACTATTCAACCTTAGTAAGGAACAGTGTTGTAGAGAAATTTGAAAAAAGTGTGAAGTTTTCAGAGTTTCTGAAGAAGTATGATGATGACATTATCAGTCTGCCTTATGGGAAAAGATCGTTGGAAATGAATAATTTGATCAAAACGTTTACGATTCTGTGAGGGATGCGCCTTTTCAAATGTCGGATGGAACTATTGCTAACTTACTAGAACAATTTGGGTAAATAGACAGTGTTTGTTTCAATAAATATACCTTTGGAATAAGAAAAATAAGTTTTCAATGCAACAAGAACAGTGAAAAAGGAATTTTACCATAATATTCCTTCATCAGTGTCAGTAGTCGGTCAATATATTGAATTTATCTACAGTGGACAACTGAAAACGTGTTTAAGTGTGGGCGTACTGGTCACTTGGCCAGTGATTGTCGCCACATAATACTTTTATTATGACGTAAATATTCGTCATAAGGCATTTCCTTCCATATAATTTATGCTCGGAACCCCTACTGGGAGCTATGCGCAAGCGCTACCTTCGAGCAGGAAGGGGAGAGACACACGACAACCGCCATTGCATAGGTGTTCTGAAGTTTTCTTATCAACATCGGTCTTAATTTGGAGCATCTGGCATCTACAAACTCCAGACTGATCCTGCAACTTAAACTTTACGGACACAACGTTCGGCAGGGAAGAGAAGTATCCATATGCAGGCGATGAGTCACAATAACGTGGCTAAAGTATGTTGACCAGACCACACATTAGAAGGTGAAGGGACGACGACCTTTCTGTCCATCCTGGGCCATTCTCAAGTCAATTGTGATGAGGAAGTAGAGACAGACAATAAATAGGCAAGAGAGAGGTAAGGAACAAAGTAAGGTGTAGTAGAGGGGATAGTAGTAGGAATAAGAACTGCAGAGGGCCTATTGGCCCCATACGAGGCAGCTCCTGTTATAACCACCGAATGAGAAGGAGATAGTATTAGAAATAAGAAGAGGATAGTAAGGGAACGTAGGAGAAGACAATGAACAGAAAAAAGAGAGAAGAGAGAAAGAAAAGGAAAGAGATAGAAAGATAAATGGAAGGGTAAGCTTATGTTAGGTCACGTTTGTTGGAAAGATTGGAGCATTTGAGTATATACTGTGAAAGGGAAGAGTCCACAGCAACAAAGCCTGGACTCAAGTTCATGTTGGGTACATTGTGTATTAGAGCCATTGTGTATTAGAGGACGAAAGTCGTCGTCCCTTCACCTTCTAGTGTGTAGTCTGGTCTACAAGAGAAGTATCCTTTTAATGGTTTTAAAGGCCTTTAAAATCTAATTAAGTTACCTCCCTGTTCGTTACAATGTTTGGCGACACATAATCCTACGTAAGTGTACTGCAGGTCCCCAAATCCATTTAGAATTAAATGAATGATTTTAGGGTTTGGAATGGAATTTACATAATATTTGTATTTCAGCTGGAGTACCAGCGTATGCGAGACCGCAGCGTCTACCACGATCACGTGTATCCTCCAGTAGCCTGTGCAACAAGTTTACTTATACGAGTATACGATTTGCGAGATGCACGCTGTGATACCTACTTAACAGCTAAGCAGTCTTTCACGTTTCAAGGAGATTAATGTTGCATTTTATTAATCAATTTATCGCATTGATAATATTTTCTTGCATTTCCAAATTTATATGTGTGAATATTTATTGATGAGTAGTATACCATTATTATATATGCATCACGTAGGCTAAGCTCATAGAAGACCCCCAAAATGTGTCATGGGAAGATGGTTGTAGAATGTGTAGAATCTTACTGTTCATTGCAGAATAGAATATTATAACTTATTACATTTAATCATAATGATCCACAAGCCTCTGATTCTCTCATTTAGAATAGAATTCTGGTCCTTCGAGCTATCTTAGAATTAATTATTATTTTGCATTTATACATTACATTAATACATTTATTAGTATTAAACTAAAACCAGATTTCCCCACACCCAATTTGCTCCCTAATACCTACTACGATTACTGCTCTTTTCCTCTCTATCAGTCGGCTAGTGCATCTAGCTGCTTCCTGAGAAGTAGCAACTTTCATGGCAATTTCCTGTACTGCAGAGACAACTTCTGGGGGTTCTATAGATACATTACCATTTTCCTGAGCGTTCGATCGTGTCTGATATTGAATATTGGGGATTCTCTTTCAGGCTTTTAATCTCCCTCTTGCCTCATTCATTTCATCCTGCAGCTTGGCTTCCTTTTCCCCCCATTACCAGTATTTCCTCCCTGATTTCTCTCAACATTTGAAAGAGTATCTCCTGAAGCGAGACATCTTGTCCTTCTCCTCCCTCTGTGTTACCTCTTCCCCCTGCCATGTTTGTTTTCTATTCCAATTCTCCAATCTAATGTGTGTGTGCATGCCTACGTGTGTGCGTGCGTGGTGTGCGGGGAGTGTGTGTATGGGGAGGTTAGAGGGAGAGATATAGGAAGGAAGGGAGAGACGCACAGAAGGGATCTATTTGCGTATGCTTAGTGGAAGGAGGGAGAGGAGGAGGAGGAGAGAATGTAGGCATGGTCAGTGTTCAACTAAGTGTCAAATGTCCGGTCAAAGGTGTGAAAGCTGGGGGGGGGTGAAAACTGGAGGTTGTGAAAGCTGGGGTTGTGAAAACTGATGGTGTGAAAGCTAGGGGTGTGAAAGCTGGGGTTGTGAAAACTGGGGGTGTGAAAGCTGGGGGTGTGAAAGCTAGGGATGTGAAAGCTGGGGTTGTGAAAGCTGTGGGTGTGAAAGCTGGGGGTGTGAAAGCTGGGGTTGTGAAAACTGGGGATGTGAAAGCTGGGGGTGTGAAAGCTAGGGATGTGAGAGCTGGGGTTGTGAAAGCTGTGGGTGTGAAAGCTGGGGGTGTGAAAGCTGGGGTTGTGAAAACTGATGGTGTGAAAGCTAGGGGTGTGAAAGCTGGGGTTGTGAAAACTGGGGGTGTGAAAGCTGGGGGTGTGAAAGCTAGGGATGTGAAAGCTGGGGTTGTGAAAGCTGTGGGTGTGAAAGCTGGGGGTGTGAAAGCTGGGGTTGTGAAAGCTGGGGGTGTGAAAGCTGGGGTTGTGAAAGCTAGGGGTGTGAAAGCTAGGGGTGTGAAAGCTGGGGGTGTAAAAGCTGGGGGGTTGAAAGCTGGGGTTGTGAAAGCTGGTGGTGGGAAAGCTGGGGGTGTGAAAGCTGGGGGGTGTGAAAGCTGAGGGGGAGTGAAAGCTAGGGGTGTGAAAGCTGGGGTTGTGAAAACTGGGGGTGTGAAAGCTGGGGGTGTGAAAGCTGGGGGTGTGAAAGCTGGGGTTGTGAAAGCTGGGGGTGTGAAAGCTGGGGGTGTGAAAGCTGGGGTTGTGAAAGCTGGGGGTGTAAAAGCTGGGGTTGTGAAAGCTGGGGGTGTGAAAGCTAGGGGTCTGAAAGCTAGGGGTGTGAAAGCTGGGGGTGTAAAAGCTGGGGGGTTGAAAGCTGGGGTTGTGAAAGCTGGTGGTGGGAAAGCTGGGGGTGTGAAAGCTGGGGGTGTGAAAGCTGGGGGGGAGTGAAAGCTAGGGGTGTGAAAGCTGGGGTTGTGAAAACTGGGGGTGTGAAAGCTGGGGGTGTGAAAGCTGGGGATGTAAAAGCTGGGGTTGTGAAAGCTGGGGATGTGAAAGCTTGGGGTGTGAAAGCTGGGGTTGTTGAAGCTGGGGGTGTGAAAGCTGGGGTTGTGAAAGCTGGGGGTGTGAAAGCTGGGGGGGGGAGTGAAAGCTAGGGGTGTGAAAGCTGGGGTTGTGAAAACTGGGGGTGTGAAAGCTGGGGGTGTGAAAGCTGGGGATAAAAAAGCTGGGGTTGTGAAAGCTGGGGATGTGAAAGCTGGGGGTGTGAAAGCTGGGGTTGTTAAAGCTGGGGGTGTGAAAGCTGGGGTTGTGAAAGCTGGGGGTGTGAAAGCTAGGGGTGTGAAAGCTAGGGGTGTGAAAGCTGGGGGAGTAAAAGCTGGGGGGTTGAAAGCTGGGGTTGTGAAAGCTGGTGTTGGGAAAGCTGGGGGTGTGAAAGCTGGGGGTGTGAAAGCTGGGGGGGGGGAGTGAAAGCTAGGGGTGTGAAAGCTAGGGTTGTGAAAACTGGGGGTGTGAAAGCTGGGGGTGTGAAAGCTGGGAATGTGAAAGCTGGGGTGTGTGAAAGCTGGGGGTGTGAAAGCTGGGGGTGTGAAAGCTGGGGGTGTGAAAGCTGGGGGTGTGAAAGCTGGGGTTGTGAAAGCTGGGGGTGTGAAAGCTAGGGGTGTGAAAGCTAGGGGTGTGAAAGCTGGGGGTGTAAAAGATGGGGAGTTGAAAGCTGGGGTTGTGAAAGCTGGTGGTGGGAAAGCTAGGGGTGTGAAAGCTGGGGGTGTGAAAGCTGGGGGGGGAGTGAAAGCTAGGGGTGTGAAAGCTGGGGTTGTGAAAACTGGGGGTGTGAAAGCTGGGGGTGTTAAAGCTGGGGATGTGAAAGCTGGGGTTGTGAAAGCTGGGGGTGTGAAAGCTGGGGGTGTGAAAGCTGGGGTTGTGAAAGCTAGGGGTGTGAAAGCTGGGGGTGTGAAAGCTGGGGGTGTGAAAGCTGGGGGTGTGAAAGCTGGGGATGTGAAAGCTGGGGTGGCAAAGCTGGGGTGTGTGAAAGCTGGGGTTGTGAAAGCTAGGGGTGTGAAAGCTGAGGGTGTGAAAGCTGGGGGTGTGAAAGCAGAGGGTGTGAAAGCTGGGGGTGTGAAAGCTGGGGGTGTGAAAGCTAGGGGTGTGAAAGCTGGGGGTGTGAAAGCTAGGGGTGTGAAACCTGGGGTGTGTGAAAGCTGGGGGTGTGAAAGCTGGTGGTGTGAAAGCTCGGGGTGTGAAAGCTGGGGTGTGTGAAAGCTAGGAGTGTGAAAGCTCGGGGTGTGAAAGCTGGGGTGTGTGAAAGCTGGGGGTGTGAAAGCTGGGGGTGTGAAAGCTTAGGGTGTGAAAGCTAGGGGTGTGAAAGCTGGGGGTGTGAAAGCTGGGGTGTGTGAAAGCTGGGGTTATGAAAGCTAGGGGTGTGAAAGCTGGGGGTGTGAAAGCTGGGGGTGCGAAAGCTGGGGGTGTGAAAGCTGGGGGTGTGAAAGCTGGGGGTGTGAAAGCTAGGGGTGTGAAAGCTGGGGGTGTGAAAGCTAGGGGTGTGAAACTTGGGGTGTGTGAAAGCTGGGGGTGTGAAAGCTGGGGGTGTGAAAGCTGGGGGTGTGAAAGCTGGGGGTGTGAAAGCTGGGGGTGTGAAAGCTGGGGTGTGTGAAAGCTGGGGGTGTGAAAGCTGGGGGTGTGAAAGCTGGGGGTGTGAAAGCTGGGGGTGTGAAAGCTGGGGGTGTGAAAGCTAGGGGTGTGAAAGCTTGGGGTGTGAAAGCTAGGGGTGTGAAACCTGGGGTGTGTGAAAGCTTGGGGTGTGAAAGCTGGGGGTGTGAAAGCTCGGGGTGTGAAAGCTGGGGTGTGTGAAAGCTAGGAGTGTGAAAGCTCGGGGTGTGAAAGCTGGGGTGTGTGAAAGCTGGGGGTGTGAAAGCTGGGGGTGTGAAAGCTTAGGGTGTGAAAGCTAGGGGTGTGAAAGCTAGAGGTGTGAAAGCTGGGGGTGTGAAAGCTGGGGTGTGAAAGCTGGTGGGGTGAAAGCCCAAGGTGTGAAAGTTGGGGCGTGTGAAAGCTGGGGGTGTGAAAGCTGGGGTGTGAACGCTGAGGGTGTGGTAGCTGGGGGTGTGAAAGCTGGGGGTGTGAAAGCTGGGGGTGTGAAAGCTAGGGGTGTAAAAGCTGGGGGTGTAAAAACTGGGGGTGTGAAAGCTGGGGTGTGAAAGCTGGGGGGTGAAAGCTGGGGTGTGTGAAAGCTGGGGTGTGTGAAAGCTGGGGGTGTGAAAGCTGGGGATGTGAAAGCTGGGGTTGTGAAAGCTGGGGGTGTGAAAGCTGGGGGTGTAAAAGCTGGGGTTGTGAAAGCTAGGGGTGTAAAAGCTGGGGTTGTGAAAGCTGGGGGTGTGAAAGCTAGGGGTCTGAAAGCTAGGGGTGTGAAAGCTGGGGGTGTAAAAGCTGGGGGGTTGAAAGCTGGGGTTGTGAAAGCTGGTGGTGGGAAAGCTGGGGGTGTGAAAGCTGGGGGTGTGAAAGCTGGGGGGGGAGTGAAAGCTAGGGGTGTGAAAGCTGGGGTTGTGAAAACTGGGGGTGTGAAAGCTGGGGGTGTGAAAGCTGGGGATGTAAAAGCTGGGGTTGTGAAAGCTGGGGATGTGAAAGCTGGGGGTGTGAAAGCTGGGGTTGTTAAAGCTGTGGGTGTGAAAGCTGGGGGTGTGAAAGCTGGGGTTGTGAAAACTGATGGTGTGAAAGCTAGGGGTGTGAAAGCTGGGGTTGTGAAAACTGGGGGTGTGAAAGCTGGGGGTGTGAAAGCTAGGGATGTGAAAGCTGGGGTTGTGAAAGCTGTGGGTGTGAAAGCTGGGGGTGTGAAAGCTGGGGTTGTGAAAGCTGGGGGTGTGAAAGCTGGGGTTGTGAAAGCTAGGGGTGTGAAAGCTAGGGGTGTGAAAGCTGGGGGTGTAAAAGCTAGGGGGTTGAAAGCTGGGGTTGTGAAAGCTGGTGGTGGGAAAGCTGGGGGTGTGAAAGCTGGGGGGTGTGAAAGCTGAGGGGGAGTGAAAGCTAGGGGTGTGAAAGCTGGGGTTGTGAAAACTGGGGGTGTGAAAGCTGGGGGTGTGAAAGCTGGGGATGTGAAAGCTGGGGTTGTGAAAGCTGGGGGTGTGAAAGCTGGGGGTGTGAAAGCTGGGGTTGTGAAAGCTGGGGGTGTAAAAGCTGGGGTTGTGAAAGCTGGGGGTGTGAAAGCTAGGGGTCTGAAAGCTAGGGGTGTGAAAGCTGGGGGTGTAAAAGCTGGGGGGTTGAAAGCTGGGGTTGTGAAAGCTGGTGGTGGGAAAGCTGGGGGTGTGAAAGCTGGGGGTGTGAAAGCTGGGGGGGAGTGAAAGCTAGGGGTGTGAAAGCTGGGGTTGTGAAAACTGGGGGTGTGAAAGCTGGGGGTGTGAAAGCTGGGGATGTAAAAGCTGGGGTTGTGAAAGCTGGGGATGTGAAAGCTTGGGGTGTGAAAGCTGGGGTTGTTAAAGCTGGGGGTGTGAAAGCTGGGGGGGGGAGTGAAAGCTAGGGGTGTGAAAGCTGGGGTTGTGAAAACTGGGGGTGTGAAAGCTGGGGGTGTGAAAGCTGGGGATAAAAAAGCTGGGGTTGTGAAAGCTGGGGATGTGAAAGCTGGGGGTGTGAAAGCTGGGGTTGTTAAAGCTGGGGGTGTGAAAGCTGGGGTTGTGAAAGCTGGGGGTGTGAAAGCTAGGGGTGTGAAAGCTAGGGGTGTGAAAGCTGGGGGAGTAAAAGCTGGGGGGTTGAAAGCTGGGGTTGTGAAAGCTGGTGTTGGGAAAGCTGGGGGTGTGAAAGCTGGGGGTGTGAAAGCTGGGGGGGGGGAGTGAAAGCTAGGGGTGTGAAAGCTAGGGTTGTGAAAACTGGGGGTGTGAAAGCTGGGGGTGTGAAAGCTGGGAATGTGAAAGCTGGGGTGTGTGAAAGCTGGGGGTGTGAAAGCTGGGGGTGTGAAAGCTGGGGGTGTGAAAGCTGGGGGTGTGAAAGCTGGGGTTGTGAAAGCTGGGGGTGTGAAAGCTAGGGGTGTGAAAGCTAGGGGTGTGAAAGCTGGGGGTGTAAAAGATGGGGAGTTGAAAGCTGGGGTTGTGAAAGCTGGTGGTGGGAAAGCTAGGGGTGTGAAAGCTGGGGGTGTGAAAGCTGGGGGGGGAGTGAAAGCTAGGGGTGTGAAAGCTGGGGTTGTGAAAACTGGGGGTGTGAAAGCTGGGGGTGTTAAAGCTGGGGATGTGAAAGCTGGGGTTGTGAAAGCTGGGGGTGTGAAAGCTGGGGGTGTGAAAGCTGGGGTTGTGAAAGCTAGGGGTGTGAAAGCTGGGGGTGTGAAAGCTGGGGGTGTGAAAGCTGGGGGTGTGAAAGCTGGGGATGTGAAAGCTGGGGTGTGAAAGCTGGGGTGTGTGAAAGCTGGGGTTGTGAAAGCTAGGGGTGTGAAAGCTGAGGGTGTGAAAGCTGGGGGTGTGAAAGCAGAGGGTGTGAAAGCTGGGGGTGTGAAAGCTGGGGGTGTGAAAGCTAGGGGTGTGAAAGCTGGGGGTGTGAAAGCTAGGGGTGTGAAACCTGGGGTGTGTGAAAGCTGGGGGTGTGAAAGCTGGTGGTGTGAAAGCTCGGGGTGTGAAAGCTGGGGTGTGTGAAAGCTAGGAGTGTGAAAGCTCGGGGTGTGAAAGCTGGGGTGTGTGAAAGCTGGGGGTGTGAAAGCTGGGGGTGTGAAAGCTTAGGGTGTGAAAGCTAGGGGTGTGAAAGCTGGGGGTGTGAAAGCTGGGGTGTGTGAAAGCTGGGGTTATGAAAGCTAGGGGTGTGAAAGCTGGGGGTGTGAAAGCTGGGGGTGCGAAAGCTGGGGGTGTGAAAGCTGGGGGTGTGAAAGCTGGGGGTGTGAAAGCTAGGGGTGTGAAAGCTGGGGGTGTGAAAGCTAGGGGTGTGAAACTTGGGGTGTGTGAAAGCTGGGGGTGTGAAAGCTGGGGGTGTGAAAGCTGGGGGTGTGAAAGCTGGGGGTGTGAAAGCTGGGGGTGTGAAAGCTGGGGTGTGTGAAAGCTGGGGGTGTGAAAGCTGGGGGTGTGAAAGCTGGGGGTGTGAAAGCTGGGGGTGTGAAAGCTGGGGGTGTGAAAGCTAGGGGTGTGAAAGCTTGGGGTGTGAAAGCTAGGGGTGTGAAACCTGGGGTGTGTGAAAGCTTGGGGTGTGAAAGCTGGGGGTGTGAAAGCTCGGGGTGTGAAAGCTGGGGTGTGTGAAAGCTAGGAGTGTGAAAGCTCGGGGTGTGAAAGCTGGGGTGTGTGAAAGCTGGGGGTGTGAAAGCTGGGGGTGTGAAAGCTTAGGGTGTGAAAGCTAGGGGTGTGAAAGCTAGAGGTGTGAAAGCTGGGGGTGTGAAAGCTGGGGTGTGAAAGCTGGTGGGGTGAAAGCCCAAGGTGTGAAAGTTGGGGCGTGTGAAAGCTGGGGGTGTGAAAGCTGGGGTGTGAACGCTGAGGGTGTGGTAGCTGGGGGTGTGAAAGCTGGGGGTGTGAAAGCTGGGGGTGTGAAAGCTAGGGGTGTAAAAGCTGGGGGTGTAAAAACTGGGGGTGTGAAAGCTGGGGTGTGAAA
The DNA here is from genome assembly GCF_040958095.1 of Procambarus clarkii. NCBI lineage: Eukaryota > Metazoa > Arthropoda > Malacostraca > Decapoda > Cambaridae > Procambarus > Procambarus clarkii. The sequence goes on from NW_027189173.1 coordinate 854,119, forward strand.
GCTGGGGGGTGAAAGCTGGGGTGTGTGAAAGCTGGGGTGTGTGAAAGCTGGGGGTGTGAAAGCTGGGGATGTGAAAGCTGGGGTTGTGAAAGCTGGGGGTGTGAAAGCTGGGGGTGTAAAAGCTGGGGTTGTGAAAGCTAGGGGTGTAAAAGCTGGGGTTGTGAAAGCTGGGGGTGTGAAAGCTAGGGGTCTGAAAGCTAGGGGTGTGAAAGCTGGGGGTGTAAAAGCTGGGGGGTTGAAAGCTGGGGTTGTGAAAGCTGGTGGTGGGAAAGCTGGGGGTGTGAAAGCTGGGGGTGTGAAAGCTGGGGGGGGAGTGAAAGCTAGGGGTGTGAAAGCTGGGGTTGTGAAAACTGGGGGTGTGAAAGCTGGGGGTGTGAAAGCTGGGGATGTAAAAGCTGGGGTTGTGAAAGCTGGGGATGTGAAAGCTGGGGGTGTGAAAGCTGGGGTTGTTAAAGCTGGGGGTGTAAAAGCTGGGGTTGTGAAAGCTGGGGGTGTGAAAGCTGCGGGGGAGTGAAAGCTAGGGGTGTGAAAGCTGGGGTTGTGAAAACTGGGGGTGTGAAAGCTGGGGGTGTGAAAGCTGGGGATGTAAAAGCTGGGGTTGTGAAAGCTGGGGATGTGAAAGCTGGGTGTGTGAAAGCTGGGGTTGTTAAAGCTGGGGGTGTGAAAGCTGGGGTTGTGAAAGCTGGGGGTGTGAAAGCTAGGGGTGTGAAAGCTAGGGGTGTGAAAGCTGGGGGTGTAAAAGCTGGGGGGTTGAAAGCTGGGGTTGTGAAAGCTGGTGGTGGGAAAGCTGGGGGTGTGAAAGCTGGGGGTGTGAAAGCTGGGGGGGGAGTGAAAGCTAGGGATGTGAAAGCTAGGGTTGTGAAAACTGGGGGTGTGAAAGCTGGGGGTGTGAAAGCTGGGGATGTGAAAGCTGGGGTGTGTGAAAGCTGGGGGTGTGAAAGCTGGGGGTGTGAAAGCTGGGGGTGTGAAAGCTGGGGGTGTGAAAGCTGGGGTTGTGAAAGCTGGGGGTGTGAAAGCTAGGGGTGTGAAAGCTAGGGGGTGTGAAAGCTGGGGGTGTAAAAGATGGGGAGTTGAAAGCTGGGGTTGTGAAAGCTGGTGGTGGGAAAGCTAGGGGTGTGAAAGCTGGGGGTGTGAAAGATGGGGGGGAGTGAAAGCTAGGGGTGTGAAAGCTGGGGTTGTGAAAACTGGGGGTGTGAAAGCTGGGGGTGTGAAAGCTGGGGATGTGAAAGCTGGGGTTGTGAAAGCTGGGGGTGTGAAAGCTGGGGGTGTGAAAGCTGGGGTTGTGAAAGCTAGGGGCGTGAAAGCTGGGGGTGTGAAAGCTGGGGGTGTGAAAGCTGGGGGTGTGAAAGCTGGGGGTGTGAAAGCTGGGGATGTGAAAGCTGGGGTGTGAAAGCTGGGGTGTGTGAAAGCTGGGGTTGTGAAAGCTAGGGGTGTGAAAGCTGAGGGTGTGAAAGCTGGGGGTGTGAAAGCAGAGGGTGTGAAAGCTGGGGGTGTGAAAGCTGGGGGTGTGAAAGCTAGGGGTGTGAAAGCTGGGGGTGTGAAAGCTAGGGGTGTGAAACCTGGGGTGTGTGAAAGCTGGGGGTGTGAAAGCTGGTGGTGTGAAAGCTCGGGGTGTGAAAGCTGGGGTGTGTGAAAGCTAGGAGTGTGAAAGCTCGGGGTGTGAAAGCTGGGGTGTGTGAAAGCTGGGGGTGTGAAAGCTGGGGGTGTGAAAGCTTAGGGTGTGAAAGCTAGGGGTGTGAAAGCTGGTTGTGTGAAAGCTGGGGTGTGTGAAAGCTGGGGTTATGAAAGCTAGGGGTGTGAAAGCTGGGGGTTTGAAAGCTGGGGGTGCGAAAGCTGGGGTGTGAAAGCTGGGGGTGTGAAAGCTGGGGGTGTGAAAGCTAGGGGTGTGAAAGCTGGGGGTGTGAAAGCTAGGGGTGTGAAACCTGGGGTGTGTGAAAGCTGGGGGTGTGAAAGCTGGGGGTGTGAAAGCTGGGGGTGTGAAAGCTGGGGGTGTGAAAGCTGGGGGTGTGAAAGCTGGGGTGTGTGAAAGCTGGGGGTGTGAAAGCTGGGGGTGTGAAAGCTGGGGGTGTGAAAGCTGGGGGTGTGAAAGCTGGGGGTGTGAAAGCTGGGGGTGTGAAAGCTAGGGGTGTGAAAGCTTGGGGTGTGAAAGCTAGGGGTGTGAAACCTGGGGTGTGTGAAAGCTGGGGGTGTGAAAGCTGGGGGTGTGAAAGCTCGGGGTGTGAAAGCTGGGGTGTGTGAAAGCTAGGAGTGTGAAAGCTCGGGGTGTGAAAGCTGGGGTGTGTGAAAGCTGGGGGTGTGAAAGCTGGGGGTTTGAAAGCTTAGGGTGTGAAAGCTAGGGGTGTGAAAGCTAGAGGTGTGAAAGCTGGGGGTGTGAAAGCTGGGGTGTGAAAGCTGGTGGGGTGAAAGCCCAAGGTGTGAAAGTTGGGGCGTGTGAAAGCTGGGGGTGTGAAAGCTGGGGTGTGAACGCTGAGGGTGTGGTAGCTGGTGGTGTGAAAGCTGGGGGTGTGAAAGCTGGGGGTGTGAAAGCTAGGGGTGTAAAAGCTGGGGGTGTAAAAACTGGGGGTGTGAAAGCTGGGGTGTGAAAGCTGGGGGGTGAAAGCTGGGGTGTGTGAAAGCTGGGGTGTGTGAAAGCTGGGCGTGTGAAAGCCCAAGGTGTGAAAGCTGGGGTGTGAAAGCTGGTTGTGTAACATTTCATGTGAAGACACGTGGGGAAAAAATAACCCAGAGTATTGATATGAAACGTGTGAAGGACTGTGCCGCTAAATTAAGTCTGTAAAACAGTTAACCAGGTGTTGCTGATGAAGTTCACCGTGACCAAGGTCACGAGGAGTTACAGTAATGTAGCGAGGGCACAGTACACCCAGTGAGTGGTGATCATGTTAGGGCACAGTACACCAGGTGAGTGGTGATCATGTTAGGGCACAGTACACCAGGTGAGTGGTGATCATGTTAGGGCACAGTACACCAGGTGAGTGGTGATCATGTTAGGGCACAGTACACCAGGTGAGTGGTAATCATGTTAGGGCACAGTACACCCAGTAAGTGGTGATCATGTTAGGGCACAGTACACCCAGTGAGTGGTGATCATGTTAGGGCACAGTACACCCAGTGAGTGGTGATCATGTTAGGGCACAGTACACCCAATGAGCGGTGATCATGTTAGGGCTCAGTACACCCAATGAGTGGTGATCATGTTAGGGCACAGTACACCCAGTGAGTGGTGATCATGTTAGGGCACAGTACACCCGGTGAGTGGTGATCATGTTAGGGCACAGTACACCCGGTGAGTGGTGATCATGTTAGGGCACAGTACACCCGGTGAGTGGTGATCATGTTAGGGCACAGTACACCCAGTGAGTGGTGATCATGTTAGTGTAAGTAGTGTGGATGACAACGTACAGGTGATATTTTGTTTCAGGTCAAATATCACGCGTGTGAGTCAGGGTTTTGAGGTCCAATATCTCGGGTGTGAGTCAGGGTTTTCAGGTTCCAATATCCCGCGTGTGAGTCAGGGTTTTGAGGTCCAATATCCCGCATATGGCTTCTGGGTTTTTCAGGTAAATTTTTGTCATTCGCAGATTTTAGAAGTTGTTAAAGTTTTTATGATGAAAATATTTTCCGAGACTTTAGAAGTTTGTTACAGTTCTTATGGGAGAAATTCAATTTCGTGTTTATGAGCCAGGGTTTTCAGGTAAATTTTGTCAGTCACAGATTTTAGAAGTTGTTAAAGTTCTTATAATGAAAATAATGTCATAGGAATTTGTTAAAGTTCTTATGATGAAAATAATGTCATACGAGTTTGTTAAGAGTTTTTATGAAAATAATGTCTTACGAGTTTTGTTAAGAGTTCTTATGGGATTCTTACTTAGAAACTAGTATATTGCTATATATCTGAATCTTTTTCCTGCCCCCTCCCCCCCTGTATCTCCCGCTCATACCTCACACCCCCTCCCTCCCACCCTTACCTCACAATCTGTGGCCCACCTGTGTTTACTTTCAGACTGTCAGCCAGACGCGGCCTTCAGGTTACCTCTTATCTTATCTTCTCCATAATATCTGGACCGTCCCTCCACCCTCTCTCTCTCTCTCTCTCTCTCCTCTTCATATTATTCTCTCTTCCTATTTTTCTGACATCGTAATGTTTTTGTTCCTTTTTTCATTAACCAGACAGTTTTACACAAATCAACCGATGCATCTCAATGTAACCTTTATTACTGAAACTGCCTCCGAGACTATTTAAGCTGGCACCAGCTACCTGCCCCCTGGGCTGTCTGCCCGAGGCAATCATTACCTGATTACCTGCCCTGACATCTACCAGTCATTGTCAGCGTTCTCCACCGTAATAATTTATATATATATATATATACATTAGGCGTAAATAAAACATATTTATTTATTTATAATTTATTTAGTCGTCAAATTTTAGTTTACACAATTTATAATAAACGACTCATTTAGCCCGAAGTTCTAAGAAGCTCATTCCTCAATCCGCTTGTATAATATCCGTCCTATTCACTCCTCATCTCTGTAAATAAAGAATAACAGTTTTAGATAGTGTTTACACATGTACAATATTTATCAGACACATAAAACCTCGAAACAAATGTACTCACCATTTTCCGTTAGATAATTTTGTTATAGCCTCATTCAGCCAGTCGTCTCCAAGCACATTTTCCAACAAATATCGCTCTTATCATAACACAGTGTTTCATAGCAGCTCGGCATATTTTTAAATAAAGCATAAGATAGCCTCATTACGTTCCTATCATTCTGCATATAATCTCCGTAAGTAAAACTAGTTTCAAATAGCTTTAATGCAGTTTTTAGATCCTTGTTTGAAAGATGGTAACAGAGAAACATCGCATATAGCCCGCATACGTAAGTATTTAAACTCTGAAGTCGCTCTGTAAACGTGTATACATCACAGTCTTTATAATAATTTAAAAACTCCGAAATGTAGGGCGAATACACATTTATTCTATACGAATCTAGTATAACTATTTTCCGTTTAGATTTATATACAGCAATCCAGTGGCCCATTACTTCCTTAGAGTCTCTTCCTAAGGTATTTATTATAAACATAATCGGACTATCCCGTATTTGCTTCATTATTCTATATATATCCGTCGCTAAATAGCATCCAATCTATTCAGCTTTACTACCATTCATATTTTTCAATGATGTATTAATTTGTTTGCAGTTCATGCTCTTGTATCGCACATAACTCGCCTATCGGAATAAATTCTCAATACTCCCGTTGTATTTCCGAATAAAATAATAACTTTATTTGATTTCACTGGAACAGCAAATTCTAATGTAATTCTCAGGTTGCCCGAAGTCTCTATAGGATGGGCATCTCTCAATTCCTCAGGCGTTAGTCTAAATGCCAGTAACGTTCTTCCTTTTATAAATGAATTATACGTCAAGGTATTACAAGCGTTAAAGCCTACTGTATTTTGAGTCTCGTAGTATAGTTTCGAACATTTATTCGGGAACTTACAAGTTATATTAAATAAGTTTGTCCCATCACGTGTAATATATACATTAGATAAATTGGAGTGATCGAAATAAAGTGGATTAAGTGTATACGCTCCTGATATTGCTTCCATATCCGTCATCATAATAAATAATTTATCTGGGATAATGCTCCCCCATGGCTGGTCAATACTTAATCTCTGCTGCCCATTACCAAGAATGAACGTCTTGTGGAGTGTCTTATCAAACGTATATGTAACTGGCGTATTTTGTTCAGCCAGAGCTCTATTAATAGCCTCCAATCCAGATGCGAATGGAGTTATCCGATCAATCCACATTCTAGCTAGTTTTATGTTAAACTTGTATCCAGATTCAATACTGTTTATAACCCACGGATCACTGTTAAGTTCTAATCTCAAACGAATATCAATTTCATCCAAAAGATATTCGCTCAAAGTTGTAATGTCCAATAGCAGTTTAAAGCAACAGTTTACTCCCTCAGTTTTTAACTTTACAAATCTAGATTTAAGGTCTTCTGAGGCATTCTTAAAATAATCTACATCATATTTTTCAGGAAAAACATCATTATAGAAATACGTTAGTTCTTTAAATCTTTCAGCTTTACATTCAGAAAGCTTTGTCATTAGCTTTACATATGATAAATATGAAAATAGTGAATTAGTTTCCACCACTTGCTCATTTAAATAAACAGTTACAGCTTTAAACATTGTCTGGGACAAACCATTGACTATTGATGCATTTTTAATATCCGCTAAAGCCGTAATTCCGTCAGGTCCCGTTAATTCTACCATCAGTTCTAGCGTCAAGCTCGAAAGATCAATAAATTGTCCCTTTACTCCTGGGATACGGAATTTAATATAAGAATCTTTAAATTTATTGTTAATACTTGAATTCACAGGTAAAATATCCTGTGTCTGTCTTGAAAATATCATACTTTCAACCATTCTATGCGGATTAACTTTAGGAAAGCCATCGCTTATAGCAGCTGTATAATTTTCTAAAGGAACTTGCAATGCTGCACTAGGAGCATTTACACTCATCATGTTTGCGTCTAGCATACAACTAGTACTGTTTTATGAAAACACGTCTTTATATCTATCCATTTTCTTTATATAGGCAGGGGCCTCGTAGCTTGGTGGATAGCGCGCAGGACTCGTAATTCTGTGGCGCGGGTTCGATTCCCGCACGAGGCAGAAACAAATGGGCAAAGTTTCTTTCACCCTGAATGCCCTGTTACCTAGCAGTAAATAGGTACCTGGGAGTTAGTCAGCTGTCACGGGCTGCTTCCTGGGGGTGGAGGCCTGGTCGAGGACCGGGCCGCGGGGACACTAAAAAAAAAAAGCCCCGAAATCATCTCAAGATAACCTCAAGATAAGGTCTTTTCGTTATTCGGCCACCTGCTATCAATTTAGGACCTATACTTTTCAATGTTCCCATACCGCGTTTTCTAATTGAATCTTTCAAAGTACCTTGGCCTGCATTTATATCCTGCAAAACATTCTGTCCCATTGTCAATCCTGCTGGCATGATAGTTTTTAATAGGAAAGGTGTTGCTCTACGAGCTAGACCAGTTAAGAAACTTAATATTCCACCTCCTCTTAAATGTCTTCTATCGAAAACAGTAATATCGCCCAGCGCTCCACCTCTCTCCCCTCGTGGAGCGATAAATCGCTCTACCTCGTCAACAGACAGCTGTACAAACCCGACCCTCATGTTTAAACGTGCCAGGAGAGAATGATAAACTCCCTCTACTCTTACCATTATATATCAACGGGTCTAATATGTAATACTGCAATCGTACATCCATCCTTTTCAAAATATACAGGCTCCCCATCTTGATCTGTTAATTTAATACTTATGCCATCAATATTAGTCGTATTTAAAGGTTTATATAATTTCCTGTGTGTTACATTACTTTGAAACGAAACAACATCCAAGATATTTACAATCTGATTACCAAACATGGTGGGCTGCACCTTATCACAATATACACACAAGAAATCTATACGGCCTAATGGCCTAGGATGATAATAGCATGTATCTTGTACAGTTAACCTGTTATTAGGTAGTTTATTCATAATAAAAATATCATAGGCATTACCTACTTCCGCTCCAATAACTTTACATATATTTCGACCGAAAGATAAAGATTAATACTCGAATCATATTTCATATAAACGTCCCCATGGTCTGGGAAATTATAATTAAGTAGGGATCCTATAAAACTCAATGAACTTTTAGAAAATATAGTTGAAATTTCTCTATTTAAAATAGTCGTTAGCTCTATGCAATTATCACTGGCTAAAATATCTGGCTTTAAAGTGAAAGATGTATTCACCGTACTCAAATCAGATAAATTTTTATTAGACACTAGAAGTGTAACTGAAATAAAACTTTCCGGGTCATTCCTCTTAACAGCGAAATAAGATGGAGGCAGGAATATATTCTTCAGGCACACTTCATAAGCTTTATTCGGGTCTAAAGGCAGCTGATTATGTAATCTATTTTCAAAAGCATTGGTAGCATTGTTTTTAAATACATCAGTATCAGAGTTACTCGCTGCATATATAACGTAACTATCCATCCTGTAGACTAATAGTAAATGATAAAAATAAACAGAAACTCACCTTAATATGGTATCCAGGTAGACTCTCCTTCATCTCCAGCCTTGATCTTCCTCTTCAAACTCGGAGGAGAAAACACTTGATTTTTCGCATCTACATTTCTAAATAAATTCTTAGGTGTAGAGGTCAAAGAAAAAAACAACTTGGCTATGGGCAATTAATCTTCTGGGAATAGCAATTTCGGAGTGCACATCCTGCCTATAACATCATCAACAATATTGATCCCAGTAACTGGTGATGTGATGTTCCCGTCCTCATCCCACTTTACAAGTCCAGTTGTATTAAAATAATTTAACCGGGAGACTGCAAAATCATAACCCTTAAGCTTTAATCTTAAGTCTATCAAGTGTTGTATAACAGGATTTGTTCTCACTGTCGTCGTAGGCTTCTCAACACTTACTGCCGTAGGCTTCTGTTGATCAATAACTTTTCGTGGTACAAGATAGAATTCTTTGTTATTCCTTATTAAATAGCCTTGAAATAAAATTTATAGCTATGGGAAGTAAAATGCCCAATAAATTACCTCCTCTTTTACTCGTTAATATGTCTTTCTTGAGTGAAATAGCCTTCTTCTTACAGGCTAATGTATGGAGTAGAGCTCTATATTTAGAAAGTCTCTTTAAAATAGGCTTCCCAACTTCAATTTTATTTTTTAAGAAATTATTAAATATTTCAGATAGGCAAAGTATATGTTCCTTTTTAAGAGTCTTAATTAAATTTTTCCTAGAATTATAACCTAATCTAGCTAATAGTTCAATAAATCCACGATACTTGCTAACTAAGGGCTGCTTCTTCATAGTTTCTTCACGTCATCTGAATTCACCCACTGATCAAATGAACTGTCGTAACCGACGTATCTAACTTTATATAAAGTAGTATTACCAACTTTACGTTTACTTATAATTCTCTTAATTTCAAATGTATCTGACAAGTAGGTGGGAGTCAACTCCTCTCTATAAAATCCGCCTTCTATAAGTCTATTATTTAAGTCCTTTAGATAATATAAAGGCACAGGTTGTTTAGTATCAATTTGAGCAATAATAAATATTTCCTTAGTGTTCTGTTGATCCTCTTTTGAACTTTGAAATACGATTAGATAAGGCAAGCCGTACTGTATCTTCAACAGACATGATTACTGATGCGTGGCTTAGTCTGCTGCTCTCCTTTATACATGAGCTTAAACTGCCTAGTGTCATCTTGAGGCGGAGATAAAGCATGTACATCAATAGGTATTTTCCCCTTTAATCCTCTATGTGGTGTTCTATTAAACGTTTTAACCATATCAGGTAGAACATTTATATAGGTTAAGGTATTATAAGCCGTTAAATATTTATATATCTTAGTTTTCAATGTTCTTATAAATCTCTCTGCAATGCTGGCTGTAGTGCCCTGAGAAAATACACTGTACAGTTCAATGTTTTTACTGTCTAACAATCGTTTCATATATTTATTATAGAATTCACCGCCCTTATCAGTGTTAAGCTTCCTTACACCTTTTGATGAAGGTAAATCCAGAATAGCTTTCATGGCTTCACTTACACTCTGACCTGATTTAGTGGATAGTGGAACTACATGTGCAAACCTTGAAAATATATCAACACAAACTAATAAATATTTAATATCATTGTTGTGCTTAGCTAACAATGTCATATCAGCCAAGTCACTGGTAAAGAAAGCTTTAGGTCTAGGTACTAAGATACGTCTTCGTTTAAATTTACGTTTTGTTAATAGATGTAAGGTATATGCATTAGACGTTTTTAAATAGTCTTTCACATCTTTTATAGTTAATTCAGGGATTGTTTTCTTTGCAGCCTTATACAATTTTAAAACGCCACCAAACCCACCTATGGACTTGGGGTCATTGTATATCTTATTAAGAGTTTGTGTAATGTTCACCATTGATACACTATTTCATATGGGGGTTCATTTACAATATTTCCCCTAAATATTATGGATTCAGGTGTTTTAACGCCCAAGTCAACAAGTAAATACCCATACTGTCGAGAAATCACTTTCTTATATATATCTAAAAATTTCTTGGCATCTTGTTTTCCGAATATTTGTCTGCCTAATGTTTCTATCTGGGACAAGTCTCTTGATTTAAGCAGAATAAAATGAGAAGCATTTAAACTTATAGATCTAGAAAATTTCCCACTGAAAAATATATTTTGGGTTATAAAAATAACAGAGATGTTCTCATGCCGTCCCTTAGTAAATATATCACTTACTATTTTAGAGTTTGTAGATTCAACATACAAGTCATCATAAACAACTAATACATGAGATGTGTCCTCTGGATCACGATCGTCTAAAGGGTTTACAATTTCAGAGTAAAAAGATATCTTATGTTTAATGAGTAGATTAGTTCTCAACTCTTTATACCCGCTTCCACAGATAATTATTTTTGCAAAGTTCTGCTGATATTTCTCTATCATTTTAGCACATAAATAGCTCTTCCCACCATTTGAAAATCAAGCAATAATAATTCTTGACGGTTCACTAAATATATTCAACTGGGTTTCAGTAATAACTTTTTTCTGCCCTTCCATGTTGCTAGGATTCAATAGACTAACTACAAATATATAATGAAAGGAGTATTTAAACGAAATCTACATTCTAGTTTTTATTTTAAACATAGCCAATAAATCATAGTCATAACATATACATTTGAACATATCCAATACAGTAATAAAATCATAGAATATACAATATCAAAAATATCATAGACATTAAATCATAGTCATAACATAGCCGTTTGAACATATCTAATACAGTAATAAAATCATAGAATATACAATATCAAAAATATCATAGACATTAAATCATAGTCATAACATAGCAATTTGAACATATCCAATACAGTAAGAAAATCATAGAATATACAATATCAAAATATCATAGACATTAAATCATAGTCATAACATATCCAATTCAGTAATAAAATCGTAGAATATACAATATCAAAAATATCATAGACATTTGAATATAGTCATTTCATATCAAATACAGTAACAAATCATAGATAATACAGTACCAAAATAAATCATAGTCATTAGAATATAGTTATAGATAATACATAGACAATACAGTAACATAGACTTAGTTGTTGTTAGGGAATAATTGCTGAGCGACTCTATCCCGCTTTTCCCAAAGATTAAAAATGGGGAACAATTGACGTCTTGGTTGGGGGATTATCTACAATTACTGGATCCTCTACCTGCACCTGCACCTCTTCCTCTACCTGTACCTCTTCCTCTACCTGTACCTCACGCTCTGGAATGTCTGGGTGACCGTAAGCTAATGACTCTGTGGGACTAATGAGGTACCTCTTGTCATCAAAAGCTGACAGGCCGCGCTTAGTTGTTTTACACGTGCATATCTGTCCGTTAACATTACGAATGGATCGGGATACAAAATTAAAAGTTGTATTTGTCTCTAATGTGTTCTGAAAAGATGCATGTGTTATTTTCTTTTGTTGGTGATAAGGAATCCCTTTACATTTACATAAATGTTCTTTATCATGGGTTAGGAGAGAATAAGTTTTAGGCTTGAGTGCAATTTATTCAGTTATAATTTTCTGCTTTACTTCTGACTTGAGGAGTCCTAGTTCACCTTTGCGAGTAGCAGAATACATGGGATGATCTTTGTCGAAATTACTGAAATTCATATAATCTACTAGAGGAGCTTTTGTCATTTCTTGGAAAGCATCTTTACAGGTCAGAGTAAATATGAATGAGTCTGTATCCGTATAAATTAGTCTAGCTCTCTCCCCATAATGGGCTTTAACTACATTATACCAGAACTCGTATAAACGCCTCTTGGCTATCTGCAAGATCTGATATCCCATGTAAGAAGGAGTGGTAACTTTAAGGATGTCTTTCATTACTGTACAGAGAACCCTATCTTGACCTAAAGAGACAGCTCGTTTATACAAAGGGTTTCTTGCATGAGTTAAGAAAAAATGTTTTGTCGTTACTAGATGGTGAGTATTAGCATATCTAGATATATTTGTCATTGATTTCCCGTACAGACTATTACTTATGAGTTTAAAAGCTTTTTCTTTAACTTTACAGGTGGTATTGGCTCGTTCTCGAATGTTGGTTGAAATAAAATCTTTTAAATAGGGAGCCTGTTTAAATTCATAGATTGTTTTTACTCGTTCAACTTCTAGCCCTGGTTTTAATAGCAATTGCAGGAAATCAAGGCTCACTAAGTAGCTGTTTTGGGGCAAGTGGGATGCAATTAATTTAGTATTTTTAGGCGGGAGCTTACGTTTTTCATCGTTAAGGGTTTTCTTACTGTACTCTGACAAAAACTCCTCAGTTATATTAGTATGAGACAGTACAAGGGGCAGATCATCAGTATACCTGGCTACCTCGGGAGATACATGTTTTGTATCGCATAAAATCCAATAGCCTTTGTCTTGATCACAGGGGATATGTTGTAACCCTTGCCCTAATAAGGTATCCCGCTCAAGGTCAGTTAATTGTCTAATCCCTCCCTGGGAAAGCACCTCAGCCATGCACGCTGCATATAGGCTGTTGAAGTCGAGGTACAAAATGTGAGTATCGTCATCAGAGCTAGGGTTAGATGTAGTGTGCTCGTTAACAGCCTGTGTAAATTGTCTTATGGAAGATGTGAACCCCCCTCTAAGATTCCTTCTCAACAAATCATATACATTCTGATCATACACATAGTCAAGTACAACTTTTGATTTAAATAAGAACGCGTCCCAAGCGTAACTAGGAAGTGATACATAGAAAACAATATCTAGTTCATAAATTTCTTTCAGTGATGTTCGCCAAAGTGTAAATATATCAACTAGCATTCCTACGTCAACTTTTGAATATAACCTTTATGTTTGTACAGTTCCCTAAATTAAATACTTTAAGAGCATTGTCATAATCTTCTTCAGACAGTGGAGCGTCATGTAAAACATTGTAAAACTTATCTCGCGAAGGGAGCTGAGGTTCGTCTAACACGTCCATGGAAGAAATATAATCATAACATAGGCTTTGTTTACCTTTAATTAACAGAGCTTTAGCCTCATCGGATACGCCATTTAGTATGTGTTCAGTATACTTGGTGGGTTTCTTACTGGCAACGTGCTCTTTTGCTAAGGTTCCTAATGACCCATTAAGGAGAGCTAGGCTATCTAGGAATTTAAGTTCACCTATGATGACTTGCATCATAGGTGATTTCAATCCTTCCATGGTTAGAATTTCTACATCGCGGTGAGGATTTTTGGGCAGTTCTTTAAGTATAATTCCAAGATCATAGGCAGCATTATGGGAAAATGTGGTCAAGTATCTACGAGCATTTTTACATTGTAAATTGCAACGAGCACAATAGGCACCTAAATAATTATTTTCCGTAATAGCATGATTATGATGTCTATGTTTATCTTTCTTATTCTTGAAAGTTTGATGACACAATTGACACGTATTTTGTCTTTGAAACATTCTTTCCTGCTCTCTAGACAAGTTCTTAGGGAAGTTGGGGAGCTAAGCATGAATAGCTTTCCATGAGGCTTCTAGCTTTGTAATAAAATGATTAACTACGTCTGGACCTACGTATGAATACGTTTCTACGACATTGAATTCCCTGTCTACAATCATGTAAGCATAAGCAATTGCTTTATGCTTACATTCCACCATGCCTCTAGGATTTTGACGGTCGAAACAACATTCAAAATCGTAATAGGCGGTGTGAGTCGGGCTATAGGTCCTACCGTAATTTTTAAAAATTATTTTCTCATTAGGATTATAGAACGAAAATACTTGGGATACAGTGCATGACTCATCGTGAGCCTGAATTTCATCTAAGGGGGCATGCAAAAGGCAAATTTTGCAGAATTTATGAGTGTTAGGAATCCTTCCAGAGTGGTGGTTAATACTCTTTACAAATTTATCAAAAGTCCTTGAACAGACAGAGATGCTTGCCTTCTAATAACAACAAAGGAACTTTATCGGCATACTTTTCTTGACTTTTCCTAGCTAAACTAAGATAGTATCTGTTACTTTCATGAGTTACTGTATAAATATAAATAGAAATTTTGTTAAGCTTCTCTATTTTCTTAAGGTTATCAAATGATACAGGGAATCTGATTTCATCTGCCCATACTACGAATCTTCTACACCATCGAAGGCTTTTGTAATGTTGTCTAACGTTATTCATAGTCCTGCCCAATGCTAGGTTTTTATACGCCGCAATGCACTGTAACAAACACTCATCTCCTTAACTTTCAGGGTTAAATACTGATTCTTTACCCCTTAATTTTGCAGGATATGGTACGTATGATCCAAGGTGCATAGGGTGGCGAATATATGAAAAATTAATGGCAAAGCCTGACATGGAATGAATTCCTACACTTGAGGATTGGACATTTTTTAGGCATTCGTCAATTTTAGCAGACATTTCTTCAACCCATGAATTTACGAGAACTTCCACCTCTTCCTGTGTAACAGTCTGAGTTTCGCCTCTAATTGAAAATACTTCGTCTAATATTTCATATTGATCGTCGGCATGATTAAGTTTTTGCAAAATTAGGCTTACGTCAGGGTAAATGTGAAATGAGGGAGGGAATTCTTCCTATATTTGTCTGAACTGATTCTCTATATATTCTATAAAAAATTCCCTATACCTATTTATATATACGCTGGGGTCAGCGTCTAAATGACCGGGATGGAGAATGAATGTCTCGAGAATGATCCTTCGAAATGGCGTATGACTTCTAACACTCTCTGAACAACGTGATCTATGTTATGTACCTCTGGGGAATCTGGAGCGTTGACTTCTTCATCTGATATGTCATGAACAGAGAGTTGATTGTCTTCTTCATCTGAGGATGCCTGCAGGTTGCTGTCTGGTGCATCTTCTTCTAGCTCCTGGGACAGCTGGGGTTGACTGCGTACAGGCGTGCTCCACTCAGAGGGTTGGGTTGAATCCAGGGGCGATTCTGTAATATAATATTAGCAATAAATAAACGTTAAGAGGAAAACAAATTTGAAAACATTAAGAGGATTTGAAAACCTTAATAGGAAAACAATGTTTGTAACTTTAAGAGGAAAATATCGTCTAAATAAGAGGATTTATTAAGAGGAAAAACAAAAAGTCTAAATAAGAGGAAAAACTGAATTACAGATAAACAATAATATTACTTACGAGCTGGGATGTTGATTCCACCAAGTATGAGATTCTCTTGATCACGAATAGGAACTCCTGTAATGGAATCATTTTTCTGTATGAGTACATATTACTTGTTTATACACTTGTTAAAATATACAATTATTAACTTTTTAAATTACGAAAATTATTGTGAAAACGTACGGTTATTTATGATGCGACGGCGTTTGGGTGGAGGTTCAATGACGTTTCTGGCTTCGGTGGGAGGTTCCTGGTTAACGGACCAACGACAGTACGGGCAGGAAGTAGAACCATGAACTGAAATAAGAATAATATATATAAATTGACTGTCTGTATGTATGTATGTATGTGTGTTTCAGATATATATTTTCTTTGAAAGTTTATTGAATGTGCGAGAAAAGCGGTACTTACGATTTGCACAATAGAGTTGTCCACAGCTGGTACAGGTTACGTCAAAATGTCCAGGTGGTGTAGACCCGTTGCATCCTATACAGTACAGTCTGCATTCTTGAAGAGCGTTGATGGACATTTCACCTAGGCATGTTAAACATCGTGTTTGACACACATGCCTGATTTCGTTGTTGAGAGGAGACAGGCACAGGGGACACAGTGACATGATGATATGACTATGCTGGGGGGAACCTTGTGAACAGGATGAAGATTGAATGTTGACTGAAAGTGTAGGCCTCTAAGATTTTGGCCTTAGGCGATCTGAGGAGGCCCCTGAATGAGCGTAATAACAATAGTGTGCCCCTGAGTGAGCGTTTGGCTGTTTTATTAATAGCGAGAATGACTGGCGAATACTGGGATTAAACTCTTTATTATACATTGTGTAAACTAAAATTAGATGACTAAATAAATTATAAATAAATAAATAAATATGTTTTATTAACGCCTAATGTATATGTATATATAAATTATTACGGTGGCGAACGCTGACAATGACTGGTAGATGTCAGGGCAGGTAATCAGGTGATGATTGCCTCGGGCAGACAGCCTGGGGCAGGTAGCTGGTGCCAGCTTAGATAGTCTCGGAGGCAGTTTCAGTAATAAAGGTTACATTGAGATGCTTCGGTTGATTTGTGTAAAACTGACTGGTTAATGAAAAAAAAAATAAAACATTACGATGTCAGAAAAATAGGAAGAGAGAATAATATGAAGAGGAGAGAGAGAGAGAGAGAGGGTGGAGGGACGGTCCAGATATTATGGAGAAGATAAGATAAGATAAGAGGTAACCTGTATGCGACGTCTGGCTGACGGTCTAAAGTAAACACAGGTGACGCGAGAGATTGTGAGGTAAGGGGGGTAGGGAGGGGGTGTGAGGAACGAGCGGGAGATGTAGTGAAATGATTCAGATATATAGCAATATACTAGTTTCTAAGTAAGAAACAAATAAGAACTCTTAAAAAAACTCGTATGACATTATTTCATGATAAGAACTTTAACAAACTTCTAAAGTCTCGGAAATTATTTTCATCATAAGAACTTTAACAAACTCGTATGACATTATTTTCATTATAAGAACTTTAACAACTTCTAAAATCTGTGACTGACATTATTTACCTGAAAACCCTGGCTCATAAACACGAATTTGAATTTCTCCCATAAGAACTTTAACAAACTTCTAAGTCTAGGAAATTATTTTCATCATAAGAACTTTAACAACTTTTAAAATCTGTGTCTGACAAAATTTACCTGAAAAACCCTGGCTCACACGCGGGATATTGGAACCTGAAAACCATGGCTCACACGCGTGATTTTGGACCTGAAAACCATTGCTCACACACGTGATTTTTTCCCTTGGACCTGAAAACCATGGCTCACACAGAACATTTTTTCCCCCAGAAAAAAAAATGTTCTGTGCGCTGCCATCCACACTACTGAGAAGTACCGGCTATGTGGGCAAAACAAAAGTACTGGCTATGTGGGCAACACAAAAGTACTGGCTATGTGGGCAACACAGAAGTACTCGCTATTTGGAAAACAGAGTAGTACGGCAATGTGGGCAACAGAGAAGTAATCACTATGTGGGCAACAAAGAAATACTCGCTACGTGGCAAACAGAGAAGTACTAGCACTAAGGGCAACAGAGAAGTACTAGCTATGTTGGAAACAGAGAAGTGCTCGTTATGTGGGCAACAGAGAAGTACTGGCTAGGTGGGCAACAGAGAAGTACTCACTATGTAGGCAACAGAGAAGTGCTTGCTATGTGGGGAACAGTGAAGTACTCGCTATGTGGGGAAGACAGTAGTACTGTCCATGTGGGCCACAGAGAGGTACTGGTTATGTGGGCAACAGAGAAGTACTGGCTATGTGGGCAACAGAGAAGTACTCACTATGTGGGCCACAGAAAAGTACTGGCTATGTGGACAACAGACAAGTACTGGCTATGTGGGCAACAGAGAAGTACTCCTTTTGTGGGTAACAGAGAAGTACTGGCTATTTGGGCAACAGTGAAGTACTAGCAATGTGGGCAACAGAGAATTACTGGCTATGTTTGCAATAGAGAAGTACTGGCTATGTGGGCAACAGAGAAGTACTGGCTATGTGGGCAACAGAGAAGTACTCACTTTGTGGGCAACAGAGAAGTACTGGCTATGTGGACAACAGACAAGTACTGGCTATGTGGGCAACAGAGAAGTACTGGCTATGTAGGCAACAGAAAAGTACTGGCTATATGGGCAAAAGAGAAGTACTCGTTATGTGGGCAACTGAGAAGTACTCACAATGTGGGCACCAGTGGATTACTCGCTATGTGGGCAACAGAGACGTACTGGCTATGTGGGCAACAGAGAAGTACTCGTTATGTGGGCAACAGAGAAGTACTCACAATGTGGGCACCAGTGGATTATTCGCTATGTGGGCAACAAAGACGTACTGGCTATGTGGGCAACAGAGAAGTACTCGCTCTGTGGGCAACAGAGCAGTACTCACTATATGGACAACAGAGAAGTATCAGCTATGTTGGCCAAAGAGAAGTCCCGGCTATGTGGGCGATAGAGAAGTATTAGCTATGTGGGCAACAGAGATGTACTGGCTATGTGGGCCACAGAGAAGTGCCGGCTATGTGGGCAATAGAGAAGTACCAGCTATGTGGGCAACAGAAAAGTACTCGCTATGTAGGGCAACAGAGAAGCACTGGGTATGTGGGCAAGAGAGAAGTTATCACTATGAGGGCAACAGAGAAGTACTCGCTACGTGGGCAACAGAGAAGTACTCGCTACGTGGGCAACAGAGAAGTACTCATTACGTGGGCAACAGAGAAGTACTCATTACGTGGGCAACAGAGAAGTACTGACAATGTTGGCAACAGAGAGGTACTGGCTATGTGGGCAACAGAGAATTATTCACTATGTTGCAACAGAGAAGAAATAGGCTATGAGGGCAAAGAAGAAGTACCGGCTATGTGGGGCAACTGAGAAGTACTGGATATGTGGGCAAGAGAGAAGTACTCACTGTGTGGACAACAGAGAAGTACTGGCTATGCGGGCAACAGAGAAGTACTGGCTATGTGGGCAACAGAGAAGTACTGGCTATGTGGGCAACAGAGACGTACTGGCTACGTGGGCGACAGAGACGTACTGGCTATGTGGGAAACAGAGATGTACTTGCTATGTGGACAACAGAGACATACTGGCTATGTGGGCAACAGAGAAGTACTGGCTATGTAGACAACAGAGAAGAACCAGCTATGTGGGTAATAGAAAAGTAATGGCTATGTGGGCAACAGAGAAGTACTCGCTATGTGGGCAACAGGGAAGTACTCACATTATTGACAACAGAGAAGTGTCGGCTATGTTGGCAACAGAGAAGTCCCAGCTATGTGGGCAACAGAGATGTAATGGCTATGTGGGCAACAGAGAAGTACTCGCTATTTGGGCAACAGAGAAGTACTCACTTTATGGACAATAGAGAAGTACTGGCTATGTGGCAGCAGAGAAGTACTGGATATGTGGGCAACAGAGACGTACTGGCTATGTGGGCAACAGAGAAGTACTAGCTATGTAGACAACAGAGAAAAACCGGCTATGTGGGTAACAGAAAAGTAATGGCTATGTGGGCAACAGAGAAGTACTCGCTATGTGGGCAACAGAGAAGTACTCACATTATTGACAACAGAGAAGTATCGGCTATGTGGGCAACAGAGATGTAATGGCTATGTGGGCAACAGAGAAGTACTTGCTATTTGGGCAACAGAGAAGTACTCACTTTATGGACACCAGAAAAGTACTAACAATGTGGGCAACAGCGAAGTACTGACTATATGGCAACAGAGAAGTACTGGCTATGTGGGCAACAGAGAAGTACTCGCTATGAGGGCAACAGAGAAGTACTGGCTATGTGGGCAGCAGAGAAGTAATGGCTATGTGGGCAACAGAGACGAACTCGCTATTTGGGCAACAGAGAAGTACTCACTTTATGGACAACAGAGACGTACTGGCTATGTGGCAACAGAGAAGTACTGGCTATGTGAGCAACACAGAAGTACTCACTATGTGGGCAACAGAGAAGTACTGGCTCTGTGGGCAACATAGACGTACTGGCTATGTGGGCAACAGAGAAGTACTCGCTATGAGGGCAACAGAGAAGTACTGGCTAAGTGGGCAACAGAGAAGTAATGGCTATGTGGGCAACAGAGACGTACTGGCTATGTGGGCAACAGAGAAGTATTGGCTATGTGGGCAACAGAGAAGTACTGGCTATGTGGGCAACAGAAAAGTACTGGCTATGTGGGCAGCAGAGAAGTACTGGCTATGTGGGCAACAGAGAAGTACTCGCTATGTGGGCAACAAAGAAGTACTCCCTATGTGGGCAACAGAGAAGTACTGGCTATGTGGGCAACAAAGAAGTCCTCCCTATGTGGGCAACAGAGAAGTACTGGCTATGTGGGCAACACAGAAGTACTCACTATGTGGGCAACAGAGAAGTACTGGCTATGTGGGCAACAGAGACGTACTGGCTATGTGGGCAGCAGAGAAGTACTGGCTATGTGGGCAACACAGAAGTACTCACTATGTGGGCAACAGACAAGTACTGGCTATGTGGGCAACAGAGACGTACTGGCTATATGGCAACAGAGAAATACCTGCTGTGTGGGCTAGAGAGAAGTACTGGCTATGTTGTGTCGGGGTGTCTCTCTTTCTTGCCAGTCACCACCATGTATTAGTAGTGACAAACGTTTCTTACGGTAGCCCACGGGTCTGCTCTCGATCCTCACGGTGCCACTGTTCACCAGGAGAGTGTCTCAGTCTTTCTCCGGCTGGCCTCGTAGCCTAAAGATGAGTGAGAACACGATCCCTTCACTTGATCATGTGCCCGTCCCGATAGAGGGTTCTACGACTCACTATAGGTCGCCAACTGGTGTTTACCGTGTCCAGTAACACCTCAGTGGAATATTAGTAATATATTAGTGGCCCCAGGGAATACTAATCAATTTGGTAACAGGTAAGTATATGTGTAAATCACTCACTCTTAGATAGTCTCAATAGCAACAAGGTAATGGAAGGTTACCTTGAGGTTACCTTGAGGTGCTTCCGGGGCTTAGTGTCCCCGCGGCCCGGTCGTCGACCAGGCCTCCTGGTTGCTGGACTGATCAACCAGGCTGTTAGACGCGGCTGCTCGCAGCCTGACGTATGAGTCACAGCCTGGTTGATCAGGTATCCTTTGGAGGTGTTTATCCAGTTCTCTCTTGAACACTGTGACGGGTCGGACAGTTATGCCCCTTATGTGTAGTGGAAGTGTGTTGAACAGTCTCGGGCCTCTGATGTTGATAGAGTTCTCTCTCAGAGTACCTGTTGCACCTCTGCTTTTCAACGGGGGTATTCTGCACATCCGGCCATGTCTTCTGGTCTCATGTGATGTTATTTTTGTGTGCAGGTTTGGGATCAGCCCCTCAATTATTTTCCACGTGTAAATTATTATGTATCTCTCCCGCCTGCGCTCAAGGGAGTACAGATTTAGGCTCTTTAGTCGGTCCCAGTAATTTAGATGTTTTACTGAGTGGATTCTAGCAGTAAAGGATCTCTGCACGCTCTCCAGGTCAGCAATTTCTCCAGCTTTGAAAGGGGCTGTCATTGTGCAGCAGTACTCCACTCTAGAGAGCACAAGCGTTTTGAAAAGTATCATCATCGGTATAGCATCTCTAGTGTGAAAAGTTCTTGTTATCCAACCAGTCATTTTTTTTGCAGTTGTGATGGCTACTTTATTGTGTTCTTTAAAGGTAAGGTCTTCCGACATGAGTACTCCAAGATCCTTTACATTGCCTTTTCGTTCTATGTTATGATTTGCCTGAGTTTTGTACGTGGGTTGACACAAACATGGCGGTGGTTTTGTAGTTTACTTAAAAGATCTCAAGAATCATAACTCTGCATCAACAATATGGCAAAGGAATAATTGAGCAGCCTTCTCTCCGCCTCTTCACAATTCTGGAACACTCCGGGAATGGCAACACTCCCAGTTGACGTGCGTTCCCGCGCTCCACATACAGAGTTATTGAACGTTTGGCAACTCGCGAGATGCCACGCCCACTCACACTCCTCACTTCCTCACACTGTTCACTTCCTCACTAAACTCACAGTATTGGCCTGAGGCGCCTATTATTCCCTCGTATTCACAGTATATCACAACACTGGCATAATCACAGTTAACCACTAGACATATGAATATATTATTTAATAACTCCAGTATATATAGTTCACTTTATCAATATTTATAATAACGAGGAATCTCTAGGCACACAGCCTTACACTATTGAATTGTATATTTATATATATAACCTCTGGCACGAACTTATAATATAAATGACATGTAAATATAAATGTCCTCGTCACAGTAATCTCTTCATCAAACCACAGGTGCAATCACACACCATATAAATATCTCGTGAGAGCTCTATAGCATCTCCCTTCACAACTGTGTCTTACTAGAAACATAGACATTGGTGAGCCCTGCTCACGACATAGAAGATACTCTGGCTAATCGCGAACTAAAGGAGAATGGGAGGGAAACTGAATTACCTACTTCCACCATAAATGATGTGGACTCGTCCTATGTTGAGGGTTGAATTGAAGCTCCTGGTCCCGGCTTACGATCTGCTGTAGAGAACACCCCCACACACACTGATGCTCTTCCCAGGACCTCAACCAACACCCAAAAACCCGTCTTCTCCGGGCTGCTTCTCTAGGCAGGCTCTGTGCTGTGCTGTGCTGGGCCACATACCCACTCTTCACAACCCTTCCACTGACATGTGGCCACATACCCACTCTTCACAACCCTCCCACTGACCCGGGGCCACATAATCACTTTTCACAACACTCCCCTAACATGGGGCCACATACCCAATCTTCACAACCCTCACACTAGCACGGGGCCACATACCAACTCTTCAAAACCCTCCCACTGACACCGGGCCACATTCCCACTCTTCATAACCCTCACACCAGCACGAGCCACATACCCACTATTCACAACCCTAACACTAGCACGGGGGCCACATACCCACTCTTCACAACCCTCCCACTGACCCGGGGCCACATAATCACTTTTCACAACACTCCCCAGACATGGGGCCACATACCCACTCTTCACAACCCTCACACTAGCACGGGGCCACATACCCACTCTTCACAACCCTTACACTAGCACGAGGCCACGTACCCACTCTTCACAACCCTAACACTAGCACGAGGCCACATACCCACTCTTCACAACCCTCACACTAGCTCGGGACCACATACCCACCCTTCGCAACCCTCACACTAGCACAGGGTCACATACACACTTTTCACAACCCTTCCACTAGCATGGGGCCACATACCCACTCTTCAAAATTCTCCCCTGACACGGGGCCACATACCCAATCTTCACAACCCTCCCACTGACACGGGGCCACATACCCTCTCTTCATAACCCTCACACTAGCACGAGCCACATACCCACTATTCACAACCCTCACACTAGCACGGGGGCCACATACCCACTCTTCACAACTCTCCCACTGACACGGCGCCAAATACCCACTCTACACAACCCTTACACTAGCACGAGGCCAAGTACCCACTCTTCACAACCCTCACACTAGCACGGGGCCACATACCCACTCTTCACAACCCTCACACTAGCTCGGGACCACATACCCACTCCTCACAACCCTTTCACTAGCACGGGGCCACATACCCACCCTTCGCAACCCTCACACTAGCACAGGGCCACATACCTACTCTTCACAACCCTTCCACTAGCATGGGGCCACATACCCACTCTTCACAACCCTCCCCTGACACGGGGCCACAAATCCACTCTTCACAACGCTACCACTACCATGGGTCCACATACCCACTCTTCACAACCCTGACACTAGCACGGGGCCACATACCCACTTTTCACAACCCTTCCATTTGCACAGAGTCACATACCCACTCTTCACATCCTTCCCACTAGCACAGGGCCACATACCCACTCCTCACAACCTTCACACAAGGATGGGGACAAATACTCACTCTTCACAACCCTCCCACTAGCGCGGGGCCACATACCCACTCTTCACAACCCTTACACTAGCACTGGGCCACATACCCACTCTTCACACAACCCGTTCTCACACAAGACAGCACATATATGACTTAATGCTTAAAGTCAATATGTTGAATATGAATTAGTAAATATGTGATATATTCCCAGTTACTTTTTTTACCAAGGCCCAAAATCTTCCTCACGTACCAATTTACGTCTCACAGTACCTGTTCATCAACATAGATAGCAGAATATTCGTGATTGGTTCAATTATTAGGAAAATTGTAGTTTTCATGTCCCACATGGGTTGTGAAATTTACCTACTATTGTCCATGCTCTTAGAATATTACAGATCAGCTACTTCCTATTGAAGGCTCGTAGTTTTGTTTTGAGAAATATTAGTTGTTCTTAGTAAATTATAATAAGCACTAAAAATTATTACATAGAATAACAGTCCTTCACCAATCAATATTATATACCATAGTTTGCGCTTTACAAATCTTTAAAGGATGTTTTGTAGGAACGCTAACAGAAAACGATGTTACGTTGGAATGTCTATGGGGTAAACTACTGCAAACAGGACGGTATTGTGTCTACTATACCAACTATAGCTAGGATGGGTATATTGTCCACTACCACCTGTTAGGTGGGAAAGGGGTCCAATACCACCCACAGGATTGGTATGAGGGTCACATCCACCCACAGGATGAGTATGGAGATCACATCCACCCACAGGAAGGGTATGGGGTCCAATACCACCCACAGGATGAGTATGGCGTCCACTATAACCCACAGGATGGGTATGGGGCTCCAACCACCCATAGAATGGGTATGGGGCTCCAACCACAAATAAAATGGGTATAGGGTCCAATAACACCCACTGGATGTGTATGGCGTCCATTGCCGCGCGTCGAGCTCGAAAACCGCAGCATTCATCTCAGAACCATGCCTATTTCACACAGATTCCTTAATAAACGTAAGAGTTTTATATGTCACAAGAAAGATAGAAATATAAGCTTCATTCTAAATACCTTACCATGGGCATATTTAAATTTAAAGCGAAGATACGTGTACTTTTATAATAGCCGAGCTTTAACCCCGGACAGATTGATCGACCGAGCAACTCTCTCTCAGAACAATGTTTATTTCACGTGAATTCGTTAATAAACATATATGTTTTATATGTCTCAAGAAAGGCAGACATATAAGCTTCACTTTAAACACTTTAACATGGACATATTTAAAGTTCTAATGAAGATACATGTATTTTAAAAATTACGGAGCTCCCACCCCGTACAGACTGAACGACAGAGCAACTATCTCTCAGATCAATGTTTATTTCACGTAAATTCGTTAATAAACACAAATGTTTTATATGTCTTAAGCAAGATAGAAATAAGAGCTTCATTTTAAATACATTACAATAGACATATTTATAGCTCAAGTGAAGATACATATGTTTTTATAGTTGCGCTCAGTAGCTTGTCGGGCATGGAGTGCAGACGCCTACGCACTTGCCGATATATTGTATAATTAACAAAGATACGCTAATAAAGCCTAAAATCTTATATGCCTCCAGAAAGACCGAGATATAAACATTATTATGATTTCACCAAATGAAATATATCATGTTCGAGAACAAAGATATATCAATTTTAAATTAAGTTTCGACTCTTGCTCGGGCGAGAGAGAGGGAGCGACTCTCGCCCCATCTATTGGAGATTCTGTCCACTAAAGACCCAAAGCAACTCAAACCCTCCTAGCATTATTTAAGTAATGAAGTAATATGGTATATTTACTATAATGTGGGTGCTGAATGCAGAACATGAGAAAACATATAGTTACTCCAAACTAATATAATTTCATTATGAAATAAGTAAATAAGTAGCATCAAAGGAAGTCGACGGTCCAAGCGTCAATGTTGTGGAGCGACTTATCCAAGATATATCGTTGTTTGGAAAGTGTTTGTTGGCATATCCAGTTGTCGCACTTCTCTGCACAAATTATCACAAATTTAAATTATAGTGTTAACAAGTAGAATACGTATTTTTAATAAAATCTAACATAACTAGCCAGAAAACATTTAACATTTATTAAAAAAATATATGTTTGGAAGTTAAATCGACTTCATAGGACAATAGTTTTGTTATATATACTCGTTATTCGTTGACATGCGTTCCCTACTTAAACTACCATGTACTGTACTTATGTAAAATCTCCCATGTCTCTTCGCTCATCTCACCGAACCCTACAGGCTCTTTGATATATTGTTTAATTAATTGAGATTCACAAATAAAGCTTATAATTGTATATGTTATCAAAAAGGCAGAGCTTATTTTAGTTCATTTATTATGCACCCCATACCCATCCTATGAGCGATAGTGGAGTGTTACAGAGGCACATAATGGGCTCAGGGACTGAGCCCCACAATTCATATAGCCAAGCAAGTTATAATCTTGATAAGCTAGTTACAAAAGTCAATGCACATTGTCACATCAACAATGGGCTCGAGTCCGACCACAAGTACAGTTTATAATTTAAGCAACTGACATATATGGAGGGCTAGTGTCACAATTGATATGTTTATCCTACACATAACCCCCTCTCCCCCATCCAATGGGCAGCGGTGGATAGGTTACAATCAAGTCGTTTTTTGCGTTTTATTCAGAGATTAGATCTTATTGGGTGAGGAAAGATATTCATATTTTAAAGAAGGCTTCTTGGCTGATGCTCTCCATTGATGGAAAATATACAACCTTTTGAAAATCAATGTTAGTTTGATCTAGATATTGTAATTAACGAAAGTATTTATGTCATCTGAAAGGTAGAAATATAGGCTACATTTAAAATCCTTTGTCATAAATATAACTGAAGTGAAAACGAAGATATATGCGTTTTGATAGTTACTTGATGGCTAGCTCTGAGAGTGTGAAGCCCTGCACACCAGCCAATAAATTGTATAATTAGTTTCCATATATTTTAATTAATCTTAAAAATCTATATGTCAGAAGAAAGGAAGATGTAGCCGTTAATGTGACAACATTTAAAAATATATATATCTTAAGTTAAATAAATAATACCACCTTATTGCCGGTGTCCGGACACATGAAAATTACCTAGGTATCAGTATCCAGCCAGGCGGGGATCACAGGCTGCACAATACTGATAAATTATGTAATGCACTACTTGTGGTCCATCTCGAACCCATTTATGATGTGACGACTTATAGTGAATTTTGTAACTAGCTCATCAAGATTGTAACTTGCTTAGCTAAATGAATTGTGGGGTTCGGTCCATTCATTTTCTTTCTTTATTATGCACCCCATAATACCCATCCCGTGGGCGGTGGTGTAAAGGATTACAGAGGCACATAATCGGTTCAGGAACTGAACCCTCTAGTTCGTTTAGCTAAGCAAATAACAATCTTTTGACGCTAGTTACAAAACTATTAATGTACACATACTTATGCATACATGTACATATTCATACGTATACATATATATACATACACATACATATTTAATCACCACCACAAATACACACATCAGTAATCTTTTGTGTCACAAGTGATTCAACAAGAGGCTCACAACAGTCACTATACAAGGCACTTTACATTTATGGTGAGTCACACAGTTCCTAGTCTTGATGCACACCCACCCAACTGGGCGGCAGCTTTACTGTCGTGACGTTGAACCCCGGTTCATTCCGAACACAGCGATTACACAACACATAACACCTTGCCTCAGCAACCGTTACTACCACCGTGTACTCCTACACCCACCAGACCCTTGAGGCGTACCACTAGGTTTGTACTGGAACACAATGAGTGGACATATGGAAGGTATTTAAAGGCCGTCGAGTTTTGTCATTTAATTACAAAGAATAGACTCTGACAAATAATACTATATTAATTAACATACTCTATTAGGTCAATACACTTCCAATACCCATAGACCACTTGACCTCCGCGATCACCACCCACACTCGTAACTTCCGCCTAAGTCCCTAATACGGAATGATTACTACAACGCTCCACACCCGGTTAGTCTTTCATTCAATACTCACATACTGCAGACTTAACTTCGTCACTAAGATCACATCAGGTTCTCGCATAGCTGTCTGCTACACTTCGCTGCTGCCGCAAACGGGGATCCAAAGGACTTGCTAGTTCCACTTCCACAATCAGACTGACTCCAGTCAGCCATGGCCTCAATCATTTCACCACGCCTCTCAAGGAAGGTATAATCCGATTAACCTTATCCCTAGAGCGGTAACCTTGTTCCTAGAAGCCTGACGAAGAATAATTCCTCTTTCCAGGAATTATTAATTTGGCTAAACAGCTTCGGTCTTAATCCATTGACCTTTCTTAGATATGTGATCCATAGTCTGTCTACTTACATGTACTTTCAATCATCATTCGTTAAGTGTTGTAGTAATGATCCTCTAGCTAATAATTCCTACTAACTTGTGGATTACAACATTACAGTCATGTGCTGCACACCCACCCAACTGGGCGGCAGCTTTACAGTCATGTGCTCCACACCCACCCAACTGGGCGGCAGCTTTACAGTCATGTGCTCCACACCCACCCAACTGGGCGGCAGCTTTACAGTCATGTGCTCCACACCCACCCAACTGGGCGGCAGCTTTACAGTCATGTGCTCCACACCCACCCAACTGGGCGGCAGCTTTACAGTCATGTGCTCCACACCCACCCAACTGGGCGGCAGCTTTACAGTCATGTGCTCCACACCCACCCAACTGGGCGGCAGCTTTACAGTCATGTGCTCCACACCCACCCAACTGGGCGGCAACTTTACAGTCATGTGTATGCATTACCTACAGTAAGCAAATTTTGGATACTTCGCTAAGATTTCGGGCAGCACATCATTATGAATGAAGTACGTACACATTTCATGGACACTATTGATGTTGTTATCTTTAAATTCCGCGATTTTTCACATTCCATTATATAATGACGCAAAGTATGCGAATAGTTCTGCTGACAGTTTACATTTAGTCAAATCTACATCATCAGATGTTACAAACTTCCAGAGGTACTTGTAGCTGAGCCTAAACCTAGCAGTGGTAACATCTAGAAGTCTGCTAACATTATTGGATGACCCATAGACGAACGATTCATCAAAGTTTATACAATATTGTGAAATTGAGAGTCAGTGTAGTAACATAAATTGGTAAATCATAAATATTGTAAGTTAAGAATCTGATGCATGTGTGTGTGTTGGGGGGGGAGGGGCGGGGGTTATACCCTTGGTAAGCGAGAGTGGAAAGTAACCTTAGACGTACTGCGGTCAATGTGGGGGGGGGGGAGGGGGAGGGAGGGTGGGAGAGTCAAATCCACCCTCCAACATCTGGACATAGTACCACCAGCCTCCACAACACTCCCCCAGCCTCCAGCTGATGCTTGTAGATGCCTCATCTAACCTCACTTATGTCACACATTAACCTACAGTTCCTGTGATATTTAAACTCCTCATCACAGTGGCGTCTCACCAATATAAACTGTATTGGATTTTGTCCCGAAATAGCTATATGCTGACTGGACGTGTATGTATGTATGTATGTATGTATGTATGTATGTATGTATGTATGTATGTATGTATGTATGTATGCATGCATGTATGTATGTATGCATGTATGTATGTATGTATGTACTCACCTAATTGTGCTTGCGGGGGTTGAGCTTTGGCTCTTTGGTCAAATGTATACATACATACATACATACATACATACATGTATGTATGTATGTATGCATGTATGAATGGATAGATGGATGGATGTATGTATGAACGCATGCATGCATGTATGTATGCATGTATGTATGTATGTATGTATGTATGTATGTATGTATGTATGCATGTATATATGTATGTATGGATGTATGTATGTACGCATGCATGTATGTATGTATGTATGTATTTATATACGCATGTATGTATGTATGTATGTATGTATGTAAGTATGTATGTATGTATGTATGTATGTATGTATGTATGTATGCATGTATGCATGTATGTATGTATGAATGTATGTATGTATGTATGTATGTATGTATGTATGTATGCATGTATGTATGCATGCATGTATGTATGTATGTATGTATGTATGTATGTATGTATGTATGTATGTAAGTATGTATGTATGTATGGATGGATGGATGTACGCATGCATGTATGTATGGATGTATGTATGCATGTATGTATGTATGTATGTATGTATGTATGTATGTATGTATGTATGTATGTATGTATGTAAGTATGTACGCATGTATGTATGTATGTATGTACGTATGTATGTACGTATGTATGTATGTATGTATGTATTGTGACGATAATCTCCTTCAAGAGATTGAGCCTGCTCTTCCCTCCAAAATTACGTCTTCACAATTATATAAAAGACTATGGAAGAAATGTCCAACAACGACAACAACACCAGCACCAGCAAGGCATACCAGGGTGAGCAGAAACGTATGCATCCAGCCACCTGTTCGAACTCCAACCACCAAACTACCCGTTGATCGCTACGGCTCCGCTGATTGGTCGCCGGTCTGGCTGCACCTGCACTCGCCCCCAATACTACCTGATGTCTGGGGTCGCCCCAACATCAGTCCTCAGAATGTTCCGTGCTTTCGTAGCCAGCACACCTCCCAGCTAGACTCTAGAGTGTACTGAGAGAGGTGGTGGCTTTAAGCCAATATTCCAGCACCTCCCACTTACCTTTTGTGTTGCACTTCTTGTTATTTTGCCTTAACGTAACTTTTCATTTTGTCATTTAATTATTCTTATTATTTTGATTCATTGATTTTATTATAAGAATTTGTTTGTGCATTATTTTCATGTTTTGATTTATTTAACGTAATTAAAATTTCATTGTTAAAGTTTACTTGTGTTTTGTGTGTCTTCTCCTTACCTTACCACAGACGAAGTTCCAGTTTTTCTATTTTTTTTTATAACTATGTGACGAGGCCATACCCCTAGCCTTAAACAGCCGAACACCAACGCGTTACCGTCACAAGTTATATGGGGGCCTGTCCGGGATCCTCACTCAGGTACTGGTGCCAAGTGGTAATTTATGGTAAGCGTATTTAACTCTGTTAACGTAGCTTTACTATTTTTCATTCAATTTCATTTTTTATAAGGTGCGGTGTATTGTGCATTACGAGAGTAACATATAGTGAAGGTGAGACAACTTTGGATTACGTGGTGACTGTAGGCCTCAGTCATACTCTTAATTGGTCATCTCTCCCTCCATGTTATTACTCGTATTTACCATCTATGTCCCTTGAATATTTCTCATTCTGACAGATCATCATATTGGTACCCTGGTACTGTGGTCTGCCCCGGGTCAAGAGTACCCAATCTTCTGCAATCTGACTGTAGGAGGACAAAGAGGGCCATAGTTCCTCTAGCTCGAACTTTAGTTGCTGAATTGGGACCTCAGCAGCAGTTCTCGTCACCAGTTGACACCTCGCACCCCTACACGTCAGTCAGAGATGATGATACATACAACGGTAGGGAATTAGCTTATTTTTTCAGAGCACAAAAGTTCGCTAATTCTGTAAGTATCATATTAAATTCAGTGGGAAAAACTTGCTTTATGTCCTATAGAGACTTGGCAAGGTATGCCTACATCCTTGGACTACCAATTTTACTTTTGAAGCATTTAACTGTTTCATTTGTTTTCGAAACTTTGTTTCATTTGTTAGTAGGATTTTCTTGCCCTTATTCTCTTACATGAGTACCGGGTACAAGATTTCCTGCGCCCTTGATTTAATTTAATATCTTTCACTTAACGTTAAATTGTTAAAGATCACACAGGATAGGTACCAGTTGCCACGTTGTCCTGTTTCTGACATTTCATTATTGAAC
Organism: Procambarus clarkii; assembly: GCF_040958095.1. Classification (NCBI taxonomy): domain Eukaryota; kingdom Metazoa; phylum Arthropoda; class Malacostraca; order Decapoda; family Cambaridae; genus Procambarus; species Procambarus clarkii. The sequence goes on from NW_027189173.1 coordinate 885,785, forward strand.
ATTCGTGTACCTTTATTTGCTAATTTCACCATGTTTCGTCTCCAAACTTTCCGTGCAAATCCAGCAGGTGAAATAGGGACTTTAAGTCGTGCCAAGAGGACTGAACTACAAACTCTTGCACATGAGTATCAACTAGAAGTTCCCTACCAAGCCAACAAAAATGACCTACACAACCTGTTGCTGGATTACTATTTAGAGCAAGGTAAGATAGACTCTGAAACTCATGAAACTTACTATATTGCAGATAAAACTGATTTGGCAACGCTGAAACTCAAACTAGAGCTGGCCAAGATTGAACGTGAGCAGCAAAGGGAAGCCCGTGAACAGCAAAGGGAAGCAGCTGACATACGAAGGGAAGAGATCGCCCTCAAGGAACGTGAGTTGGCAATGCTCCGTGAACGTGAACGAGTACAGCTTGAAACACTCCAGGAGCGGGAACGCTTACAGCTTGAAACCAAACAACGCGAGTTGGAAATACAACGCGAACATGACAAGCAACAAGCGACTCTGGCTCTTGAGTGTCGTCAACGGGAATACACGTTGGAAACTTCACACCTCGCTCAACGCCAGCAAGCTACTGCCAATCTTCCCGTCAGTTTTAATATATCACATGCAAGTAAGTTAATGCCATCCTTTGTAGAAGCAGAAGTTGATGTGTTCTTTACCACCTTTGAAACCCTTGCTAATCAACTCAGTTGGCCTGTCGACCAATGGGCCACACTTCTCAGAGTCCATCTTACAGGTAGAGCTGCAGTCACACTCAGTACTTTGGCGTCTGAGAATGACTACTACACTCTGAAACAAGCAGTGTTGGACGCCTACCTCCTCTCTACTGAAAGTTATAGAAGGAAATTCCGTGACCACCTGAAGGCAAGTACCACTACCTTCCTCGAGTTTGCTAACACGAAACGGAGGTATTTCATGAAATGGCTGGAAGCAGCACATGTCTCTACTTTTACAGAACTCGTCAACCTGATGCTTGTTGAAGAATTCTTGAGACGTGTGCCGCCTCCTGTCCGCCTCTACTTAGCAGATAAAGAAGAAACCGACTACCTGAAGTGTGCTAAGTCGGCTGACACTTACAGCCTCATCCACCGGCTGACACCTGAACCATCCTCCAGTAAGAAGTCGTGGTACAGTTACGAGAAGGTGAGCCCCGATCAAGCTGGTTCACAACTGTACTGCAAGTATTGTAGACTCTATGGACATACCATAGACAAGTGTGGTAAGTCTCAATACAAGGGAACCACTGACCAACAACGACCCAAACCAACTCCTCCTAAGTCCGGTAAGCCTGTGATGAATGTTGGTGTTGATGTTAATGATCTTTCTCTTTTCAGTAACCACCTGTATACTGGAACTGTCTCTGCCAACGGTTCAAATCCGGAGGGACGTTTCAAATTGAAGATCTTGAGGGACACAGCGGCTCTACAATCGATCATCTTGAAGTCGGCTGTGCCCAACATAGTCTACACCGGGGAAACGGTCTTCATCACTGACCTCACTGCTACTACTCCATACCCTCTCGCCAGAGTCCACCTGGATTGTCCCTACGTGAACGGGGAAGTCCAAGTCGCCGTCAGGGAAAAGCCTTTTCCCATGCCTGGAGTGCAACTTCTCCTAGGCAACGACTTGGCAGAAGACCTGCAACCAACCAACCTGATCGTCATGGACAAACCCCAGGTGTGTAACTCTGTGCCAAGTAACCCTATTCTTGAGTATGTTCCAGCAGAGGTTCAAGAGAGTGAAGTTTCTCCTCCGGTTCTCGTGACCACCCGTGCACAAGCCGCACGTCCACAGCCAGCTGACTCTACTGCTACCGCTGTCCCTCAAGACCCTCAGAAACTACCCCCGCATCTGACCAAGTTGGAGTTCCGTAAGTTGCAGAGGGAAGATCTTACTTTAACACCATTGTTTTTCCAGGCTGAGACTCAACCCGACAGTATTCCTGGGTTCTTCCTAGAGAACGACTTGCTCTACCGCCGATATAGACCCAGTAAACTGAAGGAGGAGGACGATTGGGCCAACACCGAACAACTTGTGATTCCCACCAGCCTGCGGCCCACTATTCTACACCTGGCCCACGGATCATTCTCCCACTACGGCTTCAACAAGACTTACCATGGGATTCGTCAAGACTACTACTGGCCAGGTATGGTAAATAACGTCAAACAGTACGTAAAACAGTGTCATACATGTCAGATGGCAGGCAAACCGAACGTCTCCATTCCCAGAGCACCACTGATTCCCATACAGGTGCCTGCGGAACCTTTCCACAGACTCATAATAGACTGTGTTGGTCCTTTACCTCGGACCAGTTCAGGTAACGCCTACATCCTAACCATCCTGTGTCCTACCACCAGATTTCCCATAGCAGTTCCAGTGAAGAACATCACGGCTGCTACGGTTATCAAACATCTATTGAAGATCTTCACTCAATACGGATTTCCCAGGGAGATTCAAAGTGACTGTGGCACCAACTTCACCAGTGATCTCTTCAAAAGGACACTGGAGGAGTTCAACATCAAACAGGTATTGTCCAGCCCCTATCATCCTGCTTCACAGGGTTCTCTTGAACGTAGTCATCAGACCATCAAAGCACTCTTGAAAAAGTTTTGTAGTGAAACCTCAAAGGATTGGGATAAGCAGATTGACCTAATAATGTGTATTTTCAGAAGTCTCCCCAATGAGTCCCTAGGAGTATCTCCTTATGAGATGCTCTACGGCCGTAATTGCCGTACTCCCCTTAAGGCTTTCAAAGACTCTCTCAGAGATGCCACCTTCAGTGAGCATCAGAATGTGCCCCAGTTTCTTCAAAACCTTCAGCACATTCTAGAGAGAGTCCACCGCTTTGCCCATGATAATCTATTGAAAGCCCAGGTGAGAATGAAGACTCATTACGACCAGACCAGCAAAGTAAGAAAATTCAAGCCGGGAGACTTCGTCCTTGCTTATTTCCCTATCCCAGGTTCACCTTTACAAAACAGATTTTCAGGACCCTACTGCGTCAAAGAGTGCAGGAATAATAATAATTATGTGATAGAGACTCCAGATAGGCGGCGGAAGACCCAGCTGTGCCACGTCAACCTCCTGAAGCAATATAATGGTACTCCTCCCACTGTCTTGACTAATTATTCCACATTCACAGAACCCTACATCCACAGTGAGACCTTCCCAGCTTCTTCTCCCGAAAGCACTGACAAGGAGTCGGCGCTTTCTAATTCCAAAATCCTTAATGATCTTCCCAAATGCTTTCAGGATAATAATCGTGCTCCTATGCCCTCTTCTAATTCCACTCTCACCTCGTCAGATAAGCCCTTCATCCTCCATGTCGACGCCAATGGTACCGACGTGGGTGGTGTCGTGATGCAGCAACGAGGCGAGAAGAATACACCTGTCAGCGACTACTGCTACAAGGATCTACGGAACAATTGGCAAGGAGCTACTCTTCCTCATCCTGAAGCTTCAGCACTTCACTCCACACCTGAAAAGTGCTCGGTCCACCATCAATACGGACCACACCACCCTACACCTCCTGCAGCACGCCCACTTCTCATCTCAACGTCTTCTACTATGGGCTTGCTACCTGCAGAAATTCAACCTGGAGACACGCTATACCAAGAGTCTGACAACATCTTAGCCCATGATCTCTCCAGAGTTTATGAAGTAGAAGCGACTCCATCCATTACTCCACCACATAACGACGTACTTCTTCCAGAACCGCAGGCTTCGGGGGAGAGTTGTGACGATAATCTCCTTCAAGAGATTGAGCCTGCTCTTCCCTCCAAAATTACGTCTTCACAATTATATAAAAGACTATGGAAGAAATGTCCAACAACGACAACACCAGCACCAGCAAGGCATACCAGGGTGAGCAGAAACGTATGCATCCAGCCACCTGTTCGAACTCCAACCACCAAACTACCCGTTGATCGCTACGGCTCCGCTGATTGGTCGCCGGTCTGGCTGCACCTGCACTCGCCCCCAATACTACCTGATGTCTGGGGTCGCCCCAACATCAGTCCTCAGAATGTTCCGTGCTTTCGTAGCCAGCACACCTCCCAGCTAGACTCTAGAGTGTACTGAGAGAGGTGGTGGCTTTAAGCCAATATTCCAGCACCTCCCACTTACCTTTTGTGTTGCACTTCTTGTTATTTTGCCTTAACGTAACTTTTCATTTTGTCATTTAATTATTCTTATTATTTTGATTCATTGATTTTATTATAAGAATTTGTTTGTGCATTATTTTCATGTTTTGATTTATTTAACGTAATTAAAATTTCATTGTTAAAGTTTACTTGTGTTTTGTGTGTCTTCTCCTTACCTTACCACAGACGAAGTTCCAGTTTTTCTATTTTTTTTTATAACTATGTGACGAGGCCATACCCCTAGCCTTAAACAGCCGAACACCAACGCGTTACCGTCACAGTATGTATGTATGTATGTATGTATGTATGTATGTATGTATTCCAAATCACGTTAAAGACTCCCCCTCTATCATCCAGTTTAAGAGAAAAACAACTATGTACTAAATAATCGACTCCTTGTAACTTTAATTATGCTGACCTTCCTATCTGTATTCAGACTGTGCCTACCATCATTAAAGGTGATTATAACGCTAGACATAGGAATATTGGTAATTCGCAGTTCAGTAATCGTAACGGCAACCAACTGGTGTCACTATTAGGTAGTCACGATGATGCACAGATTGTGGGTGACCTTGAACCGACGAATATCTACGGAGGTATTCTTGATCTATGTCTCGGTTTCAACGTCTCCCACACCGTGTGCGCCTCGTCAATAGTGCCAGTTATGGCGTCTGATCATCTGGCCATATTAGCCACTGTAAGCATTGGAAGCTCTATCCTCCCTGGTGGAGTGTTCAAGCGGAAGAGGCTGGCTGTGCCCATCGATCAACGAGACAATCTTGTTGCTCATGTGTCAGATTGGTGCAGTTCATCTGAGCCTTCATCAGTTGAAGATTTTAACAATGAGCTCACAGGTACTATCGAACAGTTTATAGAATCACTTGATTCATCGTCCAGGCCACGTAACCCAAATTACACTGGTCATAGCACTTATGTTTATTATAATGATTCTAAATTGCATACGCTAAAACACACTGCCAGAATAATTGGACTAGCTTGTAGAAGGACCCGCACTGCTGAAATGCTTCGGCTCTTTCAAGCGGCTCTGGCAGAGGCCAGGGAACGTATGGTGGAGCTGAGGCAGACAGACTGGGAAACTTTTGTCCGTGGTCTCAATTCTCACACGCCACTAAGTAGGGCATGGAAGGATATCAACAAGATCAAAGGGAAAAATGCTGCAGAGATCTCTTACCCTAATCCTCTGCACAGAGCAAATGAGCTTGTTGGTGCTTGGGCCACGACTTCCAGCTTTGACAGTCTTCCTCTACCCTCACAGAATGAATTAAATGATAGATATACTGATAGGGCAAGGTTCCTTGACTTCATGCTTCATCAAGAGGATGGCTGTGACATGCTTTTACTGAATACGAACTAGATTCTGCTCTACATAAAGGCAAAGCTACATCACCCGGGGAGGATGGAGTTACTGACGGCATACTGCACATGCTTCTCCTAGTTCTAGGGAATACCTTTCTTCAATTGTATAATATGAGCTATGTAACTAGGGAGCTTCCTAAGTCATGGACCAACAGTGTTATTATTCCCATTCCTAAACCTCACCAGCCGAGTGTTTTTCGCCCAATCTCCCTCACTAGTTGTCTCTATAAGTGTCTTGAGAGGATGGTTCTCAACCGTCTCCTTTACAAAATTATTAATATGTTGTCTCCCCAGATATATGGCTTTATGCATGGAAAGAGTGTACATCACTGTATTACCACATTCCTCACCCTGCAAACTGATAGGTCATATACCACGTTCCTAGATCTTAAGTCAGCCTTTGACATTGCTAACCCACACGTCATTCTGAGAGAACTTGCTAAAATGAATGTTGGAATGTTAATGTTAAAAATTGTTCAAACTGAAATAAATATATAACACTGTACGGTACAGTTGTGTTTAATTATGTTTTGCGATTCCTATGGAAAAGGTATTTGTGCACCAAGTACTACTAGGTCATTATGAGATATGCTGAATGTTGTCAATATACCATCTGAATACGCTTCACTTTGCGTTAATCATTGGACGTCCTAATGATTAAGGTCCCCAAAAGGACTTAATCAGACCCCAGTGGATAATTTTACTCTCCCTCTCCCTCTCTCTCTCTCAGAGCATCCCCTTATGTGTTGTATGTGGGTGCTGAAGTTCAGTCTCTTGTCTATGTATAGGTGAAGGAACTTTCCATAATTGTTATGGCTAATGTTTACTTGTAATACTGGGTATGCATCCGGTGTTCTTACCCTCGACCACGGCGAGGGTAAGCCGTGGTCGTATGGTCTGAAACCCACAAATATTTACAATGGGGGGGGGGATAACATTTCCTCTTCAAGCACGCGCACACAAATGAACTATGTTACTTAACTGGAAGCACTCGTACAACATAATTTACACGATTTCTCAGGATAATTATACTTCTTGCCAGCATATATACACTATAGTACCTATGAGGTTCTCTTCAATGTTATCTAAGATAATTAAAAGAACCCAAGCAAACCACTGTGGAAATGTGCAGGACAGACATATCAATTGTGACACTAGCTCTCCACATATGGCATTTGCTTAATTTAGAAACTGTACTTGTGGTCGATCTCGAACCCACGTTGTTGATGTGACGATGTGTTATGAATTTTGTGGCTAGCTCCTCAAGATTGTAACTTGCTTAGATAAATAAATTGTGTGTTCAATCCCTGAACCCATTATGTGATAAATTAACTAAACTAAAAACTATAGTCTGGCGACGAAACCTGAACTGCATAATGTAAATAGGGATTAACCAGAAAAAGATATAGGTGAAGAATAACACCAGGTAACTGCGTTAATTACAATATCTAGATCAAACTAACATTGATTTTCAAAATTTATATATTTTCCATCAATGGAGAGCATCAGCCAAGAAGCCTTCTTTAAAATATGAATATCTTTCCGCACCCAATAAGATCTAATCTCTAAATAAAACGCAAAAAACGACTTGATTGTAACCTATCCACCGCTGCCCATTGGATGGGGGAGAGGGGGTTATGTGTAGGATAAACATATCAATTGTGACACTAGCCCTCCATATATGTCAGTTGCTTAAATTATAAACTGTACTTGTGGTCGGTCTCGAGCCCATTGTTGACGTGACAATGTGCATTGACTTTTGTAACTAGCTTATCAAGATTATAACTTCCTTGGCTATATGAATTGTGGGGCTCAGTCCCTGAGCCCATTATGTGCCTCTGTAACACTCCACTATCGCCCATAGGATGGGTATGGGGTGCATAATAAATGAACTAAACTAAGCTCTGCCTTTTTGTTAACAGATACAATTATCAGCTTTATTTGTGAATCTCAATTAATTAAACAATATATCACAGAGCCTGTAGGGTTCGGTGAGATGAGCGAAGAGACATGGGAGATTAAATGGGATTCTTGTAATGTTATTTGTCTATTTGTACTCACTGAATTTGTGCGCCCCTTGAGGGACTTGAAGTAGAGGGGGGTAGAAATAGCCTAAGCTACTCTATCCCTTTGAGATGTATTTAGTGCTTATCTCAATAAACATACTTGAACTTGAACTTGACATGGGAGATTTTGCATAAGTGCAGTACATGGTAGTTTAAGTAGCGAACGCATGTCAACGAATAACGAGTATATATAACAAAACTATTGTCCTATGAAGTCGATTTAACTTCCAAACATATTTTTTTAATAAATGTTAAATGTTTTCTGGCTAGTTATGTTAGATTTTATTAAAAATACGTATTCTACTTGTTAACACTATAATTTAAATTTGTGATAATTTGTGCAGAGAAGTGCGACAACTGGATATGCCAACAAACACTTCCAAACAACGATATATCTTGGATAAGTCGCTCCACAACATTGACGCTTGGACCGTCGACTTCCTTTGATGCTACTTATTTACTTATTTCATAATGAAATTATATTAGTTTGGAGTATATATATATGTTTTCTCATGTTCTGCATTCAGCACCCACATTATAGTAAATATACCATATTACTTCATTACTTAAATAATGCTAGGAGGGTTTGAGTAGCTTTGGGTCTTTAGTGGACAGAATCTCCAATAGATGGGGCGAGAGTCGCCCCATCTCTCTCGCCCGAGGAAGAGTCGAAACTTAATTTAAAATTGATATATCTTTGTTCTCGAACATGATATATTTCATTTGGTGAAATCATAATAATGTTCATATCTCGGTCTTTCTGGAGGCATATAAGATTTTAGGCTTTATTAGCGTATCTTTGTTAATTATACAATATATCGGCAAGTGCGTAGGCGTCTGCACTCCATGCCCGACAAGCTACTGAGCGCTACTATAAAAACATATGTATCTTCACTTGAGCTATAAATATGTCTATTGTAATGTATTTAAAATGAAGCTCTTATTTCTATCTTGCTTAAGACATATAAAACATTTGTGTTTATTAACGAATTTACGAGAAATAAACATTGATTTGAGAGAGAGTTGCTCTATCGTTCAGTCTGTACGGGGTGGGAGCTCCGTAATTTTTAAAATACATGTATCTTCATTAGAACTTTAAATATGTCTATGGTAAAGTGTTTAAAGTGAAGCTTATATGTCTGCCTTTCTTGAGACATATAAAACATATATGTTTATTAACGAATTCACTTGAAATAAACATTGTTCTGAGAGAGAGTTGCTCGGTCGATCAATCTGTCCAGGGTTAATGCTCGGCTATTATAAAAGTACACGTATCTTCGCTTTAAATTTAAATATGCCCATGGTAAGGTATTTAGAATGAAGCTTATATTTATATCTTTCTTGTGACATATAAAACTCTTACGTTTATTAAGGAATCTGTGTGAAATAGGCATGGTTCTGAGATGAATGCTGCGGTTTTAGAGCTCGACGAGCAATGAAAACTGCCCCTTTTATAAGACTTCAAATATTTTCGGTTTTACTTAAAATATTTGTCTGGTAGAGGTTTAACATATAGTTCGCGTTTTTGTCGAACTTTGGTTATAATAAGTCATCAAGATGTTTTCAACAATATTTCACATGTATTTCATGTGAACAATGTATTTCAACAATACAATACAACAAATACACACATTGGTACATTATTGCAAAGGCACTATACTATATATATATATATATATATATATATATATATATATATATATATATATATATATATATATATATGCGAACAAGCCTGAATGGTCCCCAGGACAATATGCAACTGAAAACTCACACCCCAGAAGTGACTCGAACCCATACTCCCAGGAGCAACGCAACTGGTATGTACAAGACGCCTTAATCCACTTGACCATCACGACCGGACAAAATGAGGTGATAGCCGAGGCTATTTGAACCACCCCACCGCCGGCACTCGGATAGTAATCTTGGGCATAGCATTTTACCAAATCACCTCATTCTTTGGGGCACACGTGAGGAACACAAATGCGAACAAATTAGTTATATATATATATATATATATATATATATATATATATATATATATATATATATATATATATATATATATATATATAAATTGTTGCAAGTCGAGCAACAAATATTTTACATTGAACAACAAATGAGATTGGAAAAGCAGTATTGCCACCTCTGCTATACAGAAAAAAATAGACCCCAGACACACCCTATGGGTAGTAATGGACCCCCATACCGACACTATGAGGGGTAGTGGACCCCATAATAACACTATGGGCGGTAGTGGGCACTATACAAACACTATGGGCGGTAGTTGACTTCATAGCGACCCTGTGGGCAGTAGTGGACCCCCTGCCGACCCTGTGGGCGCCAGTGGACCCCATACCAACCCTGTGGGCGGCAGTGGACCCCTACCGACCCTGTTGACGCCCTACCGACCCTGTGGGCGGTAGTGGACCCCATACCGACCCTGTGGGTGGCAGTGGACCCCATACCGACCCTGTGGGTGGCAGTGAACCCCCTATCGACCCTGTGAGCGGCAGTTGACCCCCTACCAACCCTGTGGGCGGCAGTGGACCCCCTATCGACCCTGTGAGCGGCAGTTGACCCCCTACCAACCCTGTGGGCGGTAGTGGACCCTTTACCGACCCTGTGGGCGGCAGTGGACTCTATATACTAATCCTGTGGGCGATACTGGACCCTATACTTATCCTGTGGGCGGCAATGGACGCCATACACATCCAGTGAGTGCTATTGGACCCCATACTTATTCTGTGGGTGGTTGGAGCCCCATACCCATCCTGTGGGTGATAGTGGACGCCATACTCATCCTGTGGGTGGTATTGGACCCCATACCCATCCTGTGGGTGGTTGTGAGCCCCATACCCATCCTGTCGGTGGTAGTGGACGCCATACACATCCAGTGGATGGTATTGGACCCCATTCCCTTCCTGTGGGTGGAAGTGTATCCCAAGTTTGCAGTAGTTTACCCCATAAACATTCCAACATAACATCGTTTTCTGTTAGCGTTCCTACAAGACATTCTTTAAAGATTTTTAAAGCGCAAACTATGGTATATAATATTGATTGGTGAAGCACTGTTATTCTATGTAATAATTTTTAGTGCTTATTATAATTTACTAAGAACAACTAATATTTCTCAAAACAAAACTACGAGCCTTCAATAGAATGTAGCTGATCTGTAATATTCTAAGAGCATGGACAATAGTAGGTAAATTTCACAACCCATGTGGGACATGAAAACTACAATTTTCCTTATAATTGAACCAATCACGACTATTCTGCTATCTATGTTGATGGACAGGTACTGTGAGACGTAAATTGGTACGTGAGGAAGAGTTTGGGCCATGGTAAAAAAGGTAACTGGAAATATATCACATATGTACAAAATCATATTCAACATATTGACTTTAAGCATTAAGTCATATATGTGCTGTCTTGTGTGAGAACGGGTTGAGAACGGGAACGAAGACAGTAGTACTGTCCATGTGGGCCACAGAGAAGTACTGGTTATGTGGGCAACAGAGAAGTACTGGCTATGTGGGCAACAGAGAAGTACTCACTATGTGGGCCACAGAAAAGTACTGGCTATGTGGACAACAGACAAGTACTGGCTATGTGGGCAACAGAGAAGTACTCCCTTTGTGGGTAACAGAGAAGTACTGGCTATTTGGGCAACAGTGAAGTACTAGCAATGTGGGCAACAGAGAATTACTGGCTATGTTTGCAATAGAGAAGTACTGGTTATGTGGGCAACAGAGAAGTACTGGCTATGTGGGCAACAGAGAAGTACTCACTTTGTGGGCAACAGAGAAGTACTGGCTATGTGGACAACAGACAAGTACTGGCTATGTGGGCAACAGAGAAGTACTGGCTATGTAGGCAACAGAAAAGTACTGGCTATATGGGCAACAGAGAAGTACTCGTTATGTGGGCAACAGAGAAGTACTCACAATGTGGGCACCAGTGGATTACTCGCTATGTGGGCAACAGAGACGTACTGGCTATGTGGGAAACAGAGAAGTACTCGTTATGTGGGCAACAGAGAAGTACTCACAATGTGGGCACCAGTGGATTATTCGCTATGTGGGCAACAAAGACGTACTGGCTATGTGGGCAACAGAGAAGTACTCGCTCTGTGGGCAACAGAGCAGTACTCACTATATGGACAACAGAGAAGTATCAGCTATGTTGGCCAAAGAGAAGTCCCGGCTATGTGGGCGATAGAGAAGTATTAGCTATGTGGGCAACAGAGATGTACTGGCTATGTGGGCCACAGAGAAGTGCCGGCTATGTGGGCAATAGAGAAGTACCAGCTATGTGGGCAACAGAAAAGTACTCGCTATGTAGGGCAACAGAGAAGCACTGGGTATGTGGGCAAGAGAGAAGTTATCACTATGAGGGCAACAGAGAAGGACTCGCTACGTGGGCAACAGAGAAGTACTCGCTACGTGGGCAACAGAGAAGTACTCATTACGTGGGCAACAGAGAAGTACTCATTACGTGGGCAACAGAGAAGTACTGACAATGTTGGCATCAGAGAGGTACTGGCTATGTGGGCAACAGAGAATTATTCACTATGTTGCAACAGAGAAGAAATAGGCTATGAGGGCAAAGAAGAAGTACCGGCTATGTGGGGCAACAGAGAAGTACTGGATATGTGGGCAAGAGAGAAGTACTCACTGTGTGGACAACAGAGAAGTACTGGCTATGCGGGCAACAGAGAAGTACTGGCTATGTGGGCAACAGAGAAGTACTGGCTATGTGGGCAACAGAGAAGTACTGGCTATGTGGGCCACAGAGACGTACTGGCTATGTGGGAAACAGAGATGTACTGGCTATGTGGGCAACAGAGACATACTGGCTATGTGGGCAACAGAGAAGTACTGGCTATGTAGACAACAGAGAAAAACCGGCTATGTGGGTAACAGAAAAGTAATGGCTATGTGGGCAACAGAGAAGTACTCGCTATGTGGGCAACAGAGAAGTACTCACATTATTGACAACAGAGAAGTATCGGCTATGTGGGCAACAGAGAAGTCCCGGCTATGTGGGCAACAGAGATGTAATGGCTATGTGGGCAACAGAGAAGTACTCGCTATTTGGGCAACAGAGAAGTACTCACTTTATGGACACCAGAAAAGTACTAACAATGTGGGCAACAGCGAAGTACTGACTATATGGCAACAGAGAAGTACTGGCTATGTGGGCAACAGAGAAGTACTCGCTATGAGGGCAACAGAGAAGTACTGGCTATGTGGGCAGCAGAGAAGTAATGGCTATGTGGGCAACAGAGACGAACGCGCTATTTGGGCAACAGAGAAGTACTCACTTTATGGACAACAGAGAAGTACTGGCTATGTGGCAACAGAGAAGTACTGGCTATGTGGGCAACACAGAAGTACTCACTATGTGGGCAACAGAGAAGTACTGGCTCTGTGGGCAACATAGACGTACTGGCTATGTGGGCAACAGAGAAGTACTCGCTATGAGGGCAACAGAGAAGTACTGGCTATGTGGGCAACAGAGAAGTAATGGCTATGTGGGCAACAGAGACGTACTGGCTATGTGGGCAACAGAGAAGTATTGACTATGTGGGCAACAGAGAAGTACTGGCTATGTGGGCAACAGAAAAGTACTGGCTATGTGGGCAGCAGAGAAGTACTGGCTATGTGGGCAACAGAGAAGTACTCGCTATGTGGGCAACAGAGAAGTACTCCCTATGTGGGCAACAGAGAAGTACTGGCTATGTGGGCAACACAGAAGTACTCACTATGTGGGCAACAGAGAAGTACTGGCTATGTGGGCAACAGAGACGTACTGGCTATGTGGGCAACAGAGAAGTACTGGCTATGTGGGCAGCAGAGAAGTACTGGCTATATGGCAACAGAGAAGTAACTGCTGTGTGGGCTAGAGAGAAGTACTGGCTATGTTGTGTCGGGGTGCCTCTCTTTCTAGCCAGTCACCACCATGTATTAGTAGTGACAAACGTTACTTACGGTAGCCCACGGGTCTGCTCTCGATCCTCACGGTGCCACTGTTCACCAGGAGAGTGTCTCAGTCTTTCTCCGGCTGGCCTCGTAGCCTAAAGATGAGTGAGAACACGATCCCTTCACTTGATCATGTGCCCGTCCCGATAGAGGGTTCTACGACTCACTATAGGTCGCCAACTGGTGTTTACCGTGTCCAGTAACACCTCAGTGGAATATTAGTAATATATTAGTGGCCCCAGGGAATACTAATCAATTTGGTAACAGGTAAGTATATGTGTAAATCACTCACTCTTAGATAGTCTCAATAGCAACAAGGTAATGGAAGGTTACCTTGAGGTTACCTTGAGGTGCTTCCGGGGCTTAGTGTCCCCGCGGCCCGGTCGTCGACCAGGCCTCCTGGTTGCTGGACTGATCAACCAGGCTGTTAGACGCGGCTGCTCGCAGCCTAACGTATGAGTCACAGCCTGGTTGATCAGGTATCCTTTGGAGGTGTTTATCCAGTTCTCTCTTGAACACTGTGACGGGTCGGACAGTTATGCCCCTTATGTGTAGTGGAAGTGTGTTGAACAGTCTCGGGCCTCTGATGTTGATAGAGTTCTCTCTCAGAGTACCTGTTGCACCTCTGCTTTTCAACGGGGGTATTCTGCACATCCGGCCATGTCTTCTGGTCTCATGTGATGTTATTTTTGTGTGCAGGTTTGGGATCAGCCCCTCAATTATTTTCCACGTGTAAATTATTATGTATCTCTCCCGCCTGCGCTCAAGGGAGTACAGATTTAGGCTCTTTAGTCGGTCCCAGTAATTTAGATGTTTTACTGAGTGGATTCTAGCAGTAAAGGATCTCTGCACGCTCTCCAGGTCAGCAATTTCTCCAGCTTTGAAAGGGGCTGTCATTGTGCAGCAGTACTCCACTCTAGAGAGCACAAGCGTTTTGAAAAGTATCATCATCGGTATAGCATCTCTAGTGTGAAAAGTTCTTGTTATCCAACCAGTCATTTTTCTTGCAGTTGTGATGGCTACTTTATTGTGTTCTTTAAAGGTAAGGTCTTCCGACATGAGTACTCCAAGATCCTTTACATTGCCTTTTCGTTCTATGTTATGATTTGCCTGAGTTTTGTACGTGGGTTGACACAAACATGGCGGTGGTTTTGTAGTTTACTTAAAAGATCTCAAGAATCATAACTCTGCATCAACAATATGGCAAAGGAATAATTGAGCAGCCTTCTCTCTGCCTCTTCACAATTCTGGAACACTCCGGGAATGGCAACACTCCCAGTTGACGTGCGTTCCCACGCTCCACATACAGTGTTATTGAACGTTTGGCAACTCGCGAGATGCCACGCCCACTCACACTCCTCACTTCCTCACTAAACTCACAGTATTGGCCTGAGGCGCCTATTATTCCCTCGTATTCACAGTATATCACAACACTGGCATAATCACAGTTAACCACTAGACATATGAATATATTATTTAATAACTCCAGTATATATAGTTCACTTTATCAATATTTATAATAACGAGGAATCTCTAGGCACACAGCCTTACACTATTGAATTGTATATTTATATATATAACCTCTGGCACGAACTTATAATATAAATGACATGTAAATATAAATGTCCTCGTCACAGTAATCTCTTCATCAAACCACAGGTGCAATCACACACCATATAAATATCTCGTGAGAGCTCTATAGCATCTCCCTTCACAACTGTGTCTTACTAGAAACATAGACATTGGTGAGCCCTGCTCACGACATAGAAGATACTCTGGCTAATCGCGAACTAAAGGAGAATGGGAGGGAAACTGAATTACCTACTTCCACCATAAATGATGTGGACTCGTCCTATGTTGAGGGTTGAATTGAAGCTCCTGGTCCCGGCTTACGACTTGCTGTAGAGAACACCCCCACACACACTGATGCTCTTCCCAGGACCTCAACCAACACCCAAAAACCCGTCTTCTCCGGGCTGCTTCTCTCGGCAGGCTCTGTGCTGTGCTGTGCCACATACCCACTCTTCACAACCCTTCCACTGACCCGGGGCCACATAATCACTTTTCACAACACTCCCCTAACATGGAGCCACATACCCACTCTTCACAACCCTCACACTAGCACGGGGCCACATACCAACTCTTCAAAACCCTCCCACTGACACGGGGCCACATTCCCACTCTTCATAACCCTCACACTAGCACGAGCCACATACCCACTATTCACAACCCTAACACTAGCACGGGGGCCACATACCCACTCTTCACAACCCTCCCACTGACCCGGGGCCACATAATCACTTTTCACAACACTCCCCTGACATGGGGCCACATACCCACTCTTCACAACCCTCACACTAGCACGGGGCCACATACCCACTCTTCACAACCCTTACACTAGCACGAGGCCACGTACCCACTCTTCACAACCCTAACACTAGCACGAGGCCACATACCCACTCTTCACAACCCTCACACTAGCTCGGGACCACATACCCACCCTTCGCAACCCTCACACTAGCAAAGGGTCACATACACACTCTTCACAACCCTCCCACTGACACGGCGCCAAATACCCACTCTACACAACCCTTACACTAGCACGAGGCCAAGTACCCACTCTTCACAACCCTCACACTAGCACGGGGCCACATACCCACTCTTCACAACCCTCACACTAGCTCGGGACCACATACCCACCCTTCGCAACCCTCACACTAGCAAAGGGTCACATACACACTCTTCACAACCCTCCCACTGAGACGGCGCCAAATACCCACTCTACACAACCCTTACACTAGCACGAGGCCAAGTACCCACTCTTCACAACCCTCACACTAGCACGGGGCCACATACCCACTCTTCACAACCCTCACACTAGCTCGGGACCACATACCCACTCTTCACAACCCTTTCACTAGCACGGGGCCACATACCCACCCTTCGCAACCCTCACACTAGCACAGGGTCACATACCCACTCTTCACAACCCTTCCACTAGCATGGGGCCACATACCCACTCTTCACAACCCTCCCCTGACACGGGGCCACAAATCCACTCTTCACAACGCTACCACTACCATGGGTCCACATATCCACTCTTCACAACCCTGACACTAGCACGGGGCCACATACCCACTTTTCACAGCCCTTCCATTTGCACAGAGTCACATACCCACTCTTCACATCCTTCCCACTAGCACGGGGCCACATACCCACTCCTCACAACCTTCACACAAGGATGGGGACAAATACTCACTCTTCACAACCCTCCCACTAGCACGGGGCCACATACCCACTCTTCACAACCCTTACACTAGCACTGGGCCACATACCCACTCTTCACAACACTCCCACTGATACGGGGCCACATAATCACTCTTCACAACCCTCACATTAGCACGGGGCCACATACCCACTCTTCAAATTCCTCCCACTGACACGGGGCCACATACCAACTATTCATAACCCTGACACTAGCACGGGGCCACATACCCACTATTCACAACCCTCACACTAGCACGTGGGACAACATACCCACTCATCACAACCCTTACACTAGCACGAGGCCACGTACCCACTCTTCACGACCCTCACACTAGCACGGGGCCACATACCCACTCTTCACAACCCTCACACTAGCACGGGACCACATACCCACTCTTCACTACCCTTACACTAGCACGGGGACACATACCCACCCTTCGCAACCCTCACACTAGCACAGGGCCACATACCCACTCTTCACAACCCTTCCACTAGCATGGAGCCACATACCCACTCTCCACAACCCTGACACTAGCACGGGGCCACATACCCACTTTTCACAACCCTTCCATTTGCACAGATTCACATACCCACTCTTCACATCCTTCCCACTAGCACGGGGCCACATACCGACTCTTCACAACCCTCCCACTGACACAGGGCCACATACCCACTCTTCAAAACCCTCACAAAAGCACAGGGCCACATACCAACTCTTCACAACCCTCCCACAAGCATGGGGCCACATACCCACTCTTCAACACCCTCACACTTGCACGGGGCCACATACCCACTCTTCACAAGCCTCACACTAGCACGAGGCAACCTACCCACTCTTCACAACCCTTCCACTAGCACGGGGCCACATACCCTCTCTTCACAACTCTCCCACTGACAAGGGGCTACATACCCACTCTTCACAACCCTCCCACTCACACGGGACAACATACCCACTCTTCACAACGCTACCACTAGCACGGGGCCACATACCCACTCTTCACAACCCTGACACTAGCACGGGGGCCACATACCCACTCTTCACAACCCTCCCACTGACACGTGGCGACATACCCACTCTTCACAACCCTAAAACTTGAACGGGGCCACATATCCACACTTCACAACCCTCACACTAGCACAGGGCCACGTACCCACTCTTCACAACCCTTCCACTAAAACGTGGCCACATACCCACTCTTCACAACCCTCATACTGACACCGGGCCACATACCCAGTCTTCAAAACCTTGACACTAGCACGGGGCCACATACTCACTCTTCAGAACCCTCCCACTACCACGGGGCCACATACCACCTCTTCATAACCCTCACACTACCACGGGGCAACATACCCACTTTTCACAACCCTGACACTACCACGGGGCCACATAGCCACTCTTCACAACCCTCCCACTAACACGTCGCCACATACCCACTCTTCACAACAATTAAACTAGCACGGGGCTACATACCCACTCTTCACAACCCTCACACTAGCACGGGGCCACATACCCACTCTTCACAACCCTCACACTAGCACGGGACCACGTACCCACTCTTCACAACCCTTACACTAACAAGGAGCCACATACCCACTCTTCACAACCCTCACACTAGTACAGGGCCTCATACCCACTCTTCACAACCCTTCAAATAGCAAGTGGCCACATACCCACTCTTCACAACCCTCCCACTGACACGGGGCCACATACCCCATCTTCACAACCCTCCTACTGACACGGGGCCACATACCCACTCTTCACAACCCTCCCACTGACACGGGGCCACATATCGACTCTTCACACCCCCTCCCACTGACACCGGGCCACATACCCACTCTTCAAAACCGTCACACAAGCACGGGGCTACATACCCACTCTTCACAACCCTCCAACTAGCACGGGGCCACATACCCACTCATTACAACCCTCCCACTGACACAGGGCCACATACCCACTCTTCACAACCCTCGCACTAGCACGGGCCGCATAACAACTCTTTATAACCCTCCCACTAGCACAGGGCCACATACCCACTCTTCACAAACTTCACACAAGCACGGGGCCACATACCCACTCTTCACAACCCTCCCACTAGCACGGGGTCACATACCCACTCTTCACAACCCTCACACTAGCACGGGGCAACATAACAACTCTTCACAACCCTCACACTAGCACAGGGCCACATACCCACTTTTCACTACCCTCACTCTAGCACGGGGAGACAAACCCACACTTCACAACTCTAACACTAGCACGGGGTCACATACCCAATCTTCACAACCCTCACACTAGCACGGGGCCACATACCCACTCTTCACAACCCTTCCACTGATACGGGGCCACACACCCACTCTTCACAACCCTTACACTTGCACGAGGCCACATTCCCACTCTTCACAACCCTCCCACTTGCGTGGGGCCACATACCCACTCTTCACAACCCTCACACTAGTACGGGACCACATACCCACTCTTCACAGCCCTTCTTCTAGCACGGGGCCACATACCCACTCTTCACAACCCTTCCACTGACACGGGGCCAAATACCCACTCTTCACAACCCTCCCACTGACACGGGGCCACATAATCACTCTTCACAACACTCCCCTGACATGGGGCCACATACCCACTCTTCACAACCCTCACACTAGCACGGGGCCACATACCAACTCTTCAAAACCCTCCCACTGACACGGGGCCACATACCCACTCTTCATAACCCTCACACTAGCACGAGCCACATACCCACTATTCACAACCCTCACACTAGCACGGGGGGCACATACCCACTCTTCACAACTCTCCCACTGACACGGCGCCAAATTCCCACTCTTCACAACCCTTACACTAGCACGAGGCCACGTACCCACTCTTCACAACCCTCACACTAGCACGGGGCCACATACCCACTCTTCACAACCCTCACACTAGCACGGGACCACATACCCACTCTTCATAACTCTTTCACTAGCACGGGGCCATATACCCATTCTTCACAACCCCTCACACTTGCACAGGGCCACATACCCAACCTTCACAACCCTCCCACAGGCAGGGGGACACATACCCAATCTTCACAACCCTGACACTAGCACGGGGCCACATACCCACTCTTCACAACCATCCCACTGCCACGGGGCCACATACCCACTCTCCACAACCCAGACACTAGCAAGGGGCCACATACACACTCTTCACAACCTTCTCACTTGCACGGGGCCACATACCCACTCTTCACAACCCTCACAGTAGCAAGAGGCCACAAACCCACTCTTCACAACCCTGACACTAGAACAGGGCCACATTCCCTCGATTCACAACCCTCACACTAGCACGAGACCACATACCAACTCTTCACAACCCTCCCAGTGACACGGAGTCACATACCCACTCTTCACATCCTTCACACAAGCACTGGGCCAAATACCCACTCTTAACAACCCTTCCACTAGCACGGGGCCACATACCCACTCTTCACAACCTTCACACTAGCACAGGGCCACATACCCAACCTTCACAACCCTCCCACAGGCAGGGGGCCACATACCCACTCTTCACAACCCTGAGACTAGCACGGGGCCACATACCCACTCTTCACAACCTTCCCACTGACACGGGGCCACATACCCACTCTCCACAACCCAGACACTAGCACGGGGCCACTTACCCACTCTTCACAACATTCCCACTGACACGGGGCCACATACCGACTCTTCACAACCCTCCCACTGACACGGGCCACATACCCACTCTTCAAAACCCTCACAATAGCACAGGGCCACATACCCACTCTTCACAACCCTTCCACCAGCACGGGGCCACATACCAATTCTTCACAACCATCACACAAGCACGGGGCCACATACCCCCTCTTCACAACCTTCCCACTAGCACGGGGCCACATACCCACTCTTCACAACCTTTCCACTAGAACGGGGCCACATACCCACTCTTCACAATGCTCCAACTGACACGGGGCCAAATACCCACTCTTCACAACCCTCCCACTAGCACGGGGCCACATACCCACTCTTCACAACCCTCACACTAGCACAGGGCCACATACCCAACCTTCACAACCCTCACACAGGCAGAGGGCCACATACCCACTCTTCACAACCCTCCTACTGACACGAGGCCACATACCCACTCTTCACAACCCTCCCACTGACACGGGGCCACATACCCACTCTTCACAACCCTCCCACTGACACGGGGCCACATACCCACTGTTCACAACCGTCACACAAGCACGGGGCTACATACCCACTCTTAACAACCCTCCCACTGACACAGGGCCACATAAACACTCTTCACAACCCTCCCACTAGCACGGGCCACATACCAACTCTTCACAACCCTCCCACTAGCACGGGGCCACATACCCACTCTTCACAAACTTCACACAAGCACAGGGCCACATACCCACTCTTCACAACCCTCCCACTAGCACGGGGTCACATACCCACTCTTCACAACTCTCCCACTGACAAGGGGCTACATACCCGCTCTTCACAACCCTCCCACTGACACGGGACAACATACCCACTCTTCACAACGCTACCACTAGCACGGGGCCACATACCCACTCTTCACAACACTGAAACTAACACGGGGGCAACATACCCACTCTTCACAACCCTCCCACTGACACGTGGCCACATACCCACTCTTCACAACCCTTAAACTTGAACGGGGCCACATATCCACTCTTCACACCCCTCACACTAGCACAGGGCCACGTACCCACTCTTCACAACTCTTCTACTAAAACGTGGCCACATACCCACTCTTCACAACCCTCCTACTGACACGGGGCCACATACCCACTCTTCAAAACCCTAACACTAGCATGGGGCAACATAACAACTCTTCACAACCCTCACACTAGCACAGGGCCACATGTCCACTTTTCACCACCCTTACACTATCACGGGGCCACATACCCACACTTCAGAACCCTAACACTAGCACGGGTTCACATACCTACTCTTCACAACCCTCACACTAGCACGGGGCCACATACCCACTCTTCACAAGCCTCACACTAGCACGGGTCCACATACTCACTCGTCACAACCCTTCCACTGACACGGGGCCACAAACCCACTCTTCACAACCCTTACACTTGCACGAGGCCACATTCCCACTCTTCACAACCCTCCCACTTGCATGTGGCCACATACCCACTCTTCACAACCCTCACACTGGTACGGGGCCACAAACCCTCTCTTCACAACCCTTCCACTAGAACGGGGCCACATACCCACTCTTAAGAACACTCCCACTGACAAGAAGCCACATATTCACTATTCACAACCCAGACACTAGCACGGGCCACATACCCACTCTTCACAACCTTCCCTTTTGCATGGGGCCACATACCCACTCTTCACAACCCTCACACTAGTACGGGGCCACATACCCACTCTTCATAACCCTGACACTAGCACGGGGCCACATACCCACTCTTCACAACCCTCCCACTGACACGGCGCTACATACCCACGCTTCACAACCCAGACACTAGCACGAGGCCACATACCCACTCTTCATAACCCTCACACTAGCACGGGACCATATACCCACTCTTCACAACCCTCACACTAGCACTGGACCAGATACCCACTCTTCACAACCCTCAAACTAGCACGGGACCACACACCCACTCTTAACAGCCCTTCTTCTAGCACGGGGCCACATACCCACTCTTCACAACCCTTCCACAGACACGGGGCCACATACCCACTCTTCACAACCCTCCCACTGACACGGGGCCACATAATCACTCTTCACAACACTCTCCTGACATGGGGCCACATACCCACTCTTCACAACCCTCACACTAGCACGGGGCCACATACCAACTCTTCAAAACCCTCCCACTGACACGGGGCCACATACCCACTCTTCATAACCCTCACATTAGCACGAGCCACATACCCACAATTCACAACCCTCACACTATCACGGGGGCCACGTACCCACTCTTCACAACCCTCCCACTGACATGGCGCCAAATACCCACTCTTCACAACCCTTACACAAGGACGAGGCCACGTACCCACTCTTCACAACCCTCACACTAGCACGGGGCCACATACCCACTCTTCACAACCCTCACACTAGCACGGGACCACATACCCACTCTTCACAACCCTTTCACTAGCACGGGGCCACATACCCACCCTTCGCAACCCTCACACTAGCACAGGGTCACATACCCACTCTTCACAACCCTTCCACTAGCATGGGGCCACATACCCACTCTTCACAACCCTCCCCTGACAAGGGGCCACATACCCACTCTTCATATCCCTCCCACTGACACGGCGCTACATACCCACGCTTCACAACCCAGACACTAGCACGAGGCCACATACCCACTCTTCATAACCCTCACACTAGCACGGGGCCACATACCCACTCTTCACATCCCTCACACTAGCACGGGACTACATACCCACTCTTCACAACCCTTACACTAGCACAGGGCCACATACCCATTCTTCACAACCCTTAAACTAGCACGGGGCCACATACCCACTCTTCACAACTCTCCCACTGACACGGGACCACAAATCCACTCTTCCCAACGCTACCAATACCATGGGACCACATACCCAGTCTTCACAACCCTGACACTAGCACGGGGCCACATACCCACTTTTCACAACGCTTCCATTTGATGAGAGTCACATACCCACTCCTCACAACCTTCACACAAGCATGGGGCTAAATACTCACTCTTCACAACCCTCCCACTAGCACGGGGCCACATACCCACTCTTCACAACACTTACACTAGCACTGGGCCACATACCCACTCTTCACAACCCTCACACTAGCACAGGGTCACATACCCACTCTTCACAGCCCTTCTACTATCACGGGGCCATATACCCACTCTTCACAACCCTTCCACTGACACAGGGCCACATACCCATTCTTCACAACCCTCCCACTGACACGGGGCCACATAATCACTCTTCACAACACTCCCCTGACATGGGGCCACATACCCACTCTTCACAACCCTCACATTAGCACGGGGCCACATACCCACTCTTCAAATCCCTCCCACTGACACGGGGCCACATACCCACTCTTCACAACCCTCCCACTAGCACGGGGGCCACATACCCACTCTTCACAACCCTCACACTAGCACGGGACCACATACCCACTCTTCACAACCCTTACACTAGCACAGGGCCACATACCCACTCTTCACAACCCTTCCACTAGCATGGAGCCACATACCCACTCTTCACAACCCTCACCTGACGCGGGGCTACATACCCAAACTTCACAACCCTCACACTAGTATGGGGCCACACACCCACTCTTCACAACCATTCCACTAGAACGTGGCCACATATCCACTCTTCAGAACCCTCCCACTGACACGGGGCCACATTTTCACTCTTCACAACCCAGACACTTGCACGGGGCCACATACCCACTCTTCCCAACCCCCCTACTTGCATGGGGCCACATACACACTCTTCACAACCCTCACACTAGTACGGGGCCACATACAAACTCTTCACAACCCTGACACTAGCACGGGACCACATACCCACTCTTCACAACCCTCCCACTGACACGGCGCTAAATACCCACGTTTCACAACCCAGACACTAGCACGAGGCCACATACCCACTCTTCATAACCCTCACACTAGCACGGGGCGACATACCCACTCTTCACAACCCTCACACTAGCACGGGACCACATACCCACTCTTCACAACCCTTACACTAGCACGGGGCCACATACCAACTCTTCACAACCCGCACACTAGCACAGGGAAACATACCCACTATTCACAACCCTTAAACTAGCCCGGGGCCACATACCCACTCTTCACAACCCTCCCACGGACACGGGACTACAAATCCACTCTTCACAACGCTACCACTATCACGGGGCCACATACCCACTCTTCACAACCCTGACACTAGCACGGGGCCACGTACCCATTCTTCAAAACCCTTCCATTTGCACAGAGTCACATACCCACTCTTCACATCCCTCCCACTAGCACGGGGCCACATTCCCACTCCTCACAACATTCACACAAGCATGGGGCCAAATACCCAGTCTTCACAACCCTTACACTAGCACTGGGCCACATACCCACCCTTCACAACCCTCCCACTGCCACGGGGCCACATACCCACTCTCCACAATCCAGAAACTAGCAAGGGGCCACATACCCACTCTTCACAACCCCTCACACTAGCACGGGGCCACATACACACTCTTCACAACACTGACACTAGCACAGGGCCACATACCCTCGCTTCACAACCCTCACACTAGCACGGACCACATACCCATTCTTCACAACCCTCCCAGTGACACGGAGTCACATACCCACTTTTCACAATCCTGCCACTGACAAGGGGCTACATACCCACTCTTCACAACCCTCCCACTAACACGGGGCCACATACCCACTCTTCACAACCCTGACACTAGCACGGGGCCTCATGCCCACTCTTCACAACCCTTCCATTAGCACGGAGCCTCATACCCACTCTTCACAACCCGCCCACTAGCAAGGGGCCACATACCCACTCTTCACATCCTTGACACAAACACGGGGCCAAATACCCACTCTTCACAACCCTCTCACTAGTACGGGGCCACATACCCATTCTTCACAACCCTCACACTAGCACAGGGCCACATACCCAACCTTCACAACCCTCCCACAGGCAGGGGGCCACATACCCACTCTTCACAACCCTGACATTAGCACGGGGCCACATACCCACTCTTCACAACCTTCCCACTGACACGGGGCCACATACCCACTCTCCACAACCCAGACACTAGCACGGGGCCACATTCCGACTCTTCAAAACCCTCACACTAGCACGAGCCACATACCCACTATTCACAACCCTAACACTAGCACGGGGGCCACATACCCACTCTTCACAACCCTCCCACTGACCCGGGGCCACATAATCACTTTTCACAACACTCCCCTGACATGGGGCCACATACCCACTCTTCACAACCCTCACACTAGCACGTGGCCACATACCCACTCTTCACAACCCTTACACTAGCACGAGGCCACGTACCCACTCTTCACAACCCTAACACTAGCACGAGGCCACATAACCACTCTTCACAACCCTCACACTAGCTCGGGACCACATACCCACCCTTCGCAACCCTCACACTAGCACAGGGTCACATACACACTCTTCACAACCCTTCCACTAGCATGGGGCCACATACCCACTCTTCAAAATTCTCCCCTGACACGGGGCCACATACCCAATCTTCACAACCCTCCCACTGACACGGGGCCACATACCCTCTCTTCATAACCCTCACACTAGCACGAGCCACATACCCCCTATTCACAACCCTCACACTAGCACGGGGCCACATACCCACTCTTCACAACCCTCCCACGGACACGGCGCCAAATACCCACTCTACACAACCCTTACACTAGCACGAGGCCAAGTACCCACTCTTCACAACCCTCACACTAGCACGGGGCCACATACCCACTCTTCACAACCGTCACACTAGCTCGGGACCACATACCCACTCTTCACAACCCTTTCACTAGCACGGGGCCACATACCCACCCTTCGCAACCCTCACACTAGCACAGGGTCACATACCCACTCTTCACAACCCTTCCACTAGCATGGGGCCACATACCCACTCTTCACAACCCTCCCCTGACACGGGGCCACAAATCCACTCTTCACAACGCTACCTCTACCATGGGTCCACATACCCACTTTTCACAACCCTTCCATTTGCACAGAGTCACATACCCACTCTTCACATCCTTCCCACTAGCACGGGGCCACATACCCACTCCTCACAACCTTCACACAAGGATGGGGACAAATACTCACTCTTCACAACCCTCCCACTAGCACGGGGCCACATACCCACTCTTCACAACCCTTACACTAGCACTGGGCCACATACCCACTCTTCACAACACTCCCACTGACACGAGGCCACATAATCACTCTTCACAACCCTCACATTAGCACGGGGCCACATACCCACTCTTCAAATTCCTCCCACTGACACGGGGCCACATACCAACAATTCATAACCCTGACACTAGCACGGAGCCACATACCCACTATTCACAACCCTCACACTAGCACGTGGGACAACATACCCACTCATCACAACCCTTACACTAGCACGAGGCCCCGTACCCACTCTTCACGACCCTCACACTAGCACGAGGCAACCTACCCACTCTTCACAAACCTTCCACTAGCACGGGGCCACATACCCACTCTTCACAACTCTCCCACTGACAAGGGGCTACAAACCCACTCTTCACAACCCTCCCACTGACACCGGACAACATACCCACTCTTCACAACGCTACCACTAGCACGGGGCCACATACCCACTCTTCACAACCCTGACACTAGCACGGGGGCCACATACCCACTCTTTACAACCCTCCCACTGACACGTGGCCACATACCCACTCTTCACAACCCTAAAACTTGAACGGGGCCACATATCCACACTTCACACCCCTCACACTAGCACAGGGTCACGTACCCACTCTTCACAACCCTTCCA
The DNA here is from genome assembly GCF_040958095.1 of Procambarus clarkii. Lineage (NCBI taxonomy): Eukaryota > Metazoa > Arthropoda > Malacostraca > Decapoda > Cambaridae > Procambarus > Procambarus clarkii. Next base: position 913,233 of record NW_027189173.1, read on the forward strand.
CTAAAACGTGGCCACATACCCACTCTTCACAACCCTCATACTGACACTGGGCCACATACCCACTCTTCAAAACCTTGACACTAGCACGGGGCCACATACCCACTCTTCACAACCCTTCCACTAGCATGGAGCCACATACCCACTCTCCACAACCCTGACACTAGCACGGGGCCACATACCCACTTTTCACAACCCTTCCATTTGCACAGAGTCACATACCCACTCTTCACATCCTTCCCACTAGCACGGGGCCACATACCCACTCTTCACAACCTTCCCACTGACACGGGGCCACATACCCACTCTCCACAACCCAGACACTAGCACGGGGCCACTTACCCACTCTTCACAACATTCCCACTGACACGGGGCCACATACCGACTCTTCACAACCCTCCCACTGACACGGGCCACATACCCACTCTTCAAAACCCTCACAATAGCACAGGGCCACATACCCACTCTTCACAACCCTTCCACCAGCACGGGGCCACATACCAATTCTTCACAACCATCACACAAGCACGGGGCCACATACCCCCTCTTCACAACCTTCCCACTAGCACGGGGCCACATACCCACTCTTCACAACCTTTCCACTAGAACGGGGCCACATACCCACTCTTCACAATGCTCCAACTGACACGGGGCCAAATACCCACTCTTCACAACCCTCCCACTAGCACGGGGCCACATACCCACTCTTCACAACCCTCACACTAGCACAGGGCCACATACCCAACCTTCACAACCCTCACACAGGCAGAGGGCCACATACCCACTCTTCACAACCCTCCTACTGACACGAGGCCACATACCCACTCTTCACAACCCTCCCACGGACACGGGGCCACATACCCACTCTTCACAACCCTCCCACTGACACGGGGCCACATACCCACTGTTCACAACCGTCACACAAGCACGGGGCTACATACCCACTCTTAACAACCCTCCCACTGACACAGGGCCACATAAACACTCTTCACAACCCTCCCACTAGCACGGGCCACATACCAACTCTTCACAACCCTCCCACTAGCACGGGGCCACATACCCACTCTTCACAAACTTCACACAAGCACAGGGCCACATACCCACTCTTCACAACCCTCCCACTAGCACGGGGTCACATACCCACTCTTCACAACTCTCCCACTGACAAGGGGCTACATACCCGCTCTTCACAACCCTCCCACTGACACGGGACAACATACCCACTCTTCACAACGCTACCACTAGCACGGGGCCACATACCCACTCTTCACAACACTGAAACTAACACGGGGGCAACATACCCACTCTTCACAACCCTCCCACTGACACGTGGCCACATACCCACTCTTCACAACCCTTGAACTTGAACGGGGCCACATATCCACTCTTCACACCCCTCACACTAGCACAGGGCCACGTACCCACTCTTCACAACTCTTCTACTAAAACGTGGCCACATACCCACTCTTCACAACCCTCCTACTGACACGGGGCCACATACCCACTCTTCAAAACCCTAACACTAGCATGGGGCAACATAACAACTCTTCACAACCCTCACACTAGCACAGGGCCACATGTCCACTTTTCACCACCCTTACACTATCACGGGGCCACATACCCACACTTCAGAACCCTAACACTAGCACGGGTTCACATACCTACTCTTCACAACCCTCACACTAGCACGGGGCCACATACCCACTCTTCACAAGCCTCACACTAGCACGGGTCCACATACTCACTCGTCACAACCCTTCCACTGACACGGGGCCACAAACCCACTCTTCACAACCCTTACACTTGCACGAGGCCACATTCCCACTCTTCACAACCCTCCCACTTGCATGTGGCCACATACCCACTCTTCACAACCCTCACACTGGTACGGGGCCACAAACCCTCTCTTCACAACCCTTCCACTAGAACGGGGCCACATACCCACTCTTAAGAACACTCCCACTGACAAGAGGCCACATATTCACTATTCACAACCCAGACACTAGCACGGGCCACATACCCACTCTTCACAACCTTCCCTTTTGCATGGGGCCACATACCCACTCTTCACAACCCTCACACTAGTACGGGGCCACATACCCACTCTTCATAACCCTGACACTAGCACGAGGCCACATACACACTCTTCATAACCCTCACACTAGCACGGGACCATATACCCACTCTTCACAACCCTCACACTAGCACTGGACCAGATACCCACTCTCCACAACCCTGACACTAGCACGGGGCCACATACCCACTTTTCACAACCCTTCCATTTGCACAGAGTCACATACCCACTCTTCACATCCTTCCCACTAGCACGGGGCCACATACCCACTCTTCACAACCTTCCCACTGACACGGGGCCACATACCCACTCTCCACAACCCAGACACTAGCACGGAGCCACTTACCCACTCTTCACAACATTCCCACTGACACGGGGCCACATACCGACTCTTCACAACCCTCCCACTGACACGGGCCACATACCCACTCTTCAAAACCCTCACAATAGCACAGGGCCACATACCCACTCTTCACAACCCTTCCACCAGCACGGGGCCACATACCAATTCTTCACAACCATCACACAAGCACGGGGCCACATACCCCCTCTTCACAACCTTCCCACTAGCACGGGGCCACATACCCACTCTTCACAACCTTTCCACTAGAACGGGGCCACATACCCACTCTTCACAATGCTCCAACTGACACGGGGCCAAATACCCACTCTTCACAACCCTCCCACTAGCACGGGGCCACATACCCACTCTTCACAACCCTCACACTAGCACAGGGCCACATACCCAACCTTCACAACCCTCACACAGGCAGAGGGCCACATACCCACTCTTCACAACCCTCCTACTGACACGAGGCCACATACCCACTCTTCACAACCCTCCCACGGACACGGGGCCACATACCCACTCTTCACAACCCTCCCACTGACACGGGGCCACATACCCACTGTTCACAACCGTCACACAAGCACGGGGCTACATACCCACTCTTAACAACCCTCCCACTGACACAGGGCCACATAAACACTCTTCACAACCCTCCCACTAGCACGGGCCACATACCAACTCTTCACAACCTTCCCACTAGCACGGGGCCACATACCCACTCTTCACAAACTTCACACAAGCACAGGGCCACATACCCACTCTTCACAACCCTCCCACTAGCACGGGGTCACATACCCACTCTTCACAACTCTTCCACTGACAAGGGGCTACATACCCGCTCTTCACAACCCTCCCACTGACACGGGACAACATACCCACTCTTCACAACGCTACCACTAGCACGGGGCCACATACCCACTCTTCACAACACTGAAACTAACACGGGGGCAACATACCCACTCTTCACAACCCTCCCACTGACACGTGGCCACATACCCACTCTTCACAACCCTTGAACTTGAACGGGGCCACATATCCACTCTTCACACCCCTCACACTAGCACAGGGCCACGTACCCACTCTTCACAACTCTTCTACTAAAACGTGGCCACATACCCACTCTTCACAACCCTCCTACTGACACGGGGCCACATACCCACTCTTCAAAACCCTAACACTAGCATGGGGCAACATAACAACTCTTCACAACCCTCACACTAGCACAGGGCCACATGTCCACTTTTCACCACCCTTACACTATCACGGGGCCACATACCCACACTTCAGAACCCTAACACTAGCACGGGTTCACATACCTACTCTTCACAACCCTCACACTAGCACGGGGCCACATACCCACTCTTCACAAGCCTCACACTAGCACGGGTCCACATACTCACTCGTCACAACCCTTCCACTGATACGGGGCCACAAACCCACTCTTCACAACCCTTTCACTTGCACGAGGCCACATTCCCACTCTTCACAACCCTCCCACTTGCATGTGGCCACATACCCACTCTTCACAACCCTCACACTGGTACGGGGCCACAAACCCTCTCTTCACAACCCTTCCACTAGAACGGGGCCACATACCCACTCTTAAGAACACTCCCACTGACAAGAGGCCACATATTCACTATTCACAACCCAGACACTAGCACGGGCCACATACCCACTCTTCACAACCTTCCCTTTTGCATGGGGCCACATACCCACTCTTCACAACCCTCACACTAGTACGGGGCCACATACCCACTCTTCATAACCCTGACACTAGCACGAGGCCACATACACACTCTTCATAACCCTCACACTAGCACGGGACCATATACCCACTCTTCACAACCCTCACACTAGCACTGGACCAGATACCCACTCTTCACAACCCTCACACTAGCACGGGACCACACACCCACTCTTAACAGCCCTTCTTCTAGCACGGGGCCACATACCCACTCTTCACAACCCTTCCACAGACACGGGGCCACATACCCACTCTTCACAACCATCCCACTGACACGGGGCCATATAATCACTCTTCACAACACTCTCCTGACATGGGGCCACATACCCACTCTTCACAACCCTCACACTAGCACGGGGCCACATACCAACTCTTCAAAACCCTCCCACTGACACGGGGCCACATACCCACTCTTCATAACCCTCACACTAGCACGAGCCACATACCCACAATTCACAACCCTCACACTATCACGGGGGCCACGTACCCACTCTTCACAACCCTCCCACTGACATGGCGCCAAATACCCACTCTTCACAACCCTTACACAAGGACGAGGCCACGTACCCACTCTTCACAACCCTCACACTAGCACGGGGCCACATACCCACTCTTCACAACCCTCACACTAGCACGGGACCACATACCCACTCTTCACAACCCTTTCACTAGCACGGGGCCACATACCCACCCTTCGCAACCCTCACACTAGCACAGGGTCACATACCCACTCTTCACAACCCTTCCACTAGCATGGGGCCACATACCCACTCTTCACAACCCTCCCCTGACAAGGGGCCACATACCCACTCTTCATATCCCTCCCACTGACACGGCGCTACATACCCACGCTTCACAACCCAGACACTAGCACGAGGCCACATACCCACTCTTCATAACCCTCACACTAGCACGGGGCCACATACCCACTCTTCACATTCCTCACACTAGCACGGGACTACATACCCACTCTTCACAACCCTTACACTAGCACAGGGCCACATACCCATTCTTCACAACCCTTAAACTAGCACGGGGCCACATACCCACTCTTCACAACTCTCCCACTGACACGGGACCACAAAAATACACTCTTCCCAACGCTACCAATACCATGGGACCACATACCCAGTCTTCACAACCCTGACACTAGCACGGGGCCACATACCCACTTTTCACAACGCTTCCATTTGCAGAGAGTCACATACCCACTCCTCACAACCTTCACACAAGCATGGGGCTAAATACTCACTCTTCACAACCCTCCCACTAGCACGGGGCCACATACCCACTCTTCACAACACTTACACTAGCACTGGGCCACATACCCACTCTTCACAACCCTCACACTAGCACAGGGTCAAATACCCACTCTTCACAGCCCTTCTACTATCACGGGGACATATACCCACTCTTCACAACCCTTCCACTGACACAGGGCCACATACCCATTATTCACAACCCTCCCACTGACACGGGGCCACATAATCACTCTTCACAACACTCCCCTGACATGGGGCCACATACCCACTCTTCACAACCCTCACATTAGCACGGGGCCACATACCCACTCTTCAAATCCCTCCCACTGACACGGGGCCACATACCCACTCTTCACAACCCTCCCACTAGCACGGGGGCCACATACCCACTCTTCACAACCCTCACACTAGCACGGGACCACATACCCACTCTTCACAACCCTTACACTAGCACAGGGCCACATACCCACTCTTCACAACCCTTCCACTAGCATGGAGCCACATACCCACTCTTCACAACCCTCACCTGACGCGGGGCTACATACCCAAACTTCACAACCCTCACACTAGTACGGGGCCACACACCCACTCTTCACAACCATTCCACTAGAACGTGGCCACATATCCACTCTTCAGAACCCTCCCACTGACACGGGGCCACATATTCACTCTTCACAACCCAGACACTTGCACGGGGCCACATACCCACTCTTCCCAACCCCCCTACTTGCATGGGGCCACATACACACTCTTCACAACCCTCACACTAGTACGGGGCCACATACAAACTCTTCACAACCCTGACACTAGCACGGGACCACATACCCACTCTTCACAACCCTCCCACTGACACGGCGCTAAATACCCACGTTTCACAACCCAGACACTAGCACGAGGCCACATACCCACTCTTCATAACCCTCACACTAGCACGGGGCGACATACCCACTCTTCACAACCCTCACACTAGCACGGGACCACATACCCACTCTTCACAACCCTTACACTAGCACGGGGCCACATACCAACTCTTCACAACCCGCTCTAGCACAGGGAAACATACCCACTATTCACAACCCTTAAACTAGCCCGCGGCCACATACCCACTCTTCACAACCCTCCCACTGACACGGGACTACAAATCCACTCTTCACAACGCTACCACTATCACGGGGCCACATACCCACTCTTCACAACCCTGACACTAGCACGGGGCCACGTACCCATTCTTCAAAACCCTTCCATTTGCACAGAGTCACATACCCACTCTTCACATCCCTCCCACTAGCACGGGGCCACATTCCCACTCCTCACAACATTCACACAAGCATGGGGCCAAATACCCAGTCTTCACAACCCTTACACTAGCACTGGGCCACATACCCACCCTTCACAACCCTCCCACTGCCACGGGGCCACATACCCACTCTCCACAATCCAGACACTAGCAAGGGGCCCCATACCCACTCTTCACAACCCCTCACACTAGCACGGGGCCACATACACACTCTTCACAACACTGACACTAGCACAGGGCCACATACCCTCGCTTCACAACCCTCACACTAGCACGGACCACATACCCATTCTTCACAACCCTCCCAGTGACACGGAGTCACATACCCACTTTTCACAATCCTGCCACTGACAAGGGGCTACATACCCACTCTTCACAACCCTCCCACTAACACGGGGCCACATACCCACTCTTCACAACCCTGACACTAGCACGGGGCCTCATGCCCACTCTTCACAACCCTTCCATTAGCACGGAGCCTCATTCCCACTCTTCACAACCCGCCCACTAGCAAGGGGCCACATACCCACTCTTCACATCCTTGACACAAACACGGGGCCAAATACCCACTCTTCACAACCCTCTCACTAGCACGGGGCCACATACCCATTCTTCACAACCCTCACACTAGCACAGGGCCACATACCCAACCTTCACAACCCTCCCACAGGCAGGGGGCCACATACCCACTCTTCACAACCCTGACATTAGCACGGGGCCACATACCCACTCTTCACAACCTTCCCACTGACACGGGGCCACATACCCACTCTCCACAACCCAGACACTAGCACGGGGCCACATTCCGACTCTTCAAAACCCTCACACTAGCACGAGCCACATACCCACTATTCACAACCCTAACACTAGCACGGGGGCCACATACCCACTCTTCACAACCCTCCCACTGACCCGGGGCCACATAATCACTTTTCACAACACTCCCCTGACATGGGGCCACATACCCACTCTTCACAACCCTCACACTAGCACGTGGCCACATACCCACTCTTCACAACCCTTACACTAGCACGAGGCCACGTACCCACTCTTCACAACCCTAACACTAGCACGAGGCCACATACCCACTCTTCACAACCCTCACACTAGCTCGGGACCACATACCCACCCTTCGCAACCCTCACACTAGCACAGGGTCACATACACACTCTTCACAACCCTTCCACTAGCATGGGGCCACATACCCACTCTTCAAAATTCTCCCCTGACACGGGGCCACATACCCAATCTTCACAACCCTCCCACTGACACGGGGCCACATACCCTCTCTTCATAACCCTCACACTAGCACGAGCCACATACCCCCTATTCACAATCCTTACACTAGCACGGGGCCACATACCCACTCTTCACAACCCTCCCACGGACACGGCGCCAAATACCCACTCTACACAACCCTTACACTAGCACGAGGCCAAGTACCCACTCTTCACAACCCTCACACTAGCACGGGGCCACATACCCACTCTTCACAACCGTCACACTAGCTCGGGACCACATACCCACTCTTCACAACCCTTTCACTAGCACGGGGCCACATACCCACCCTTCGCAACCCTCACACTAGCACAGGGTCACATACCCACTCTTCACAACCCTTCCACTAGCATGGGGCCACATACCCACTCTTCACAACCCTCCCCTGACACGGGCCACAAATCCACTCTTCACAACGCTACCTCTACCATGGGTCCACATACCCACTCTTCACAACGCTGACACTAGCACGGGGCCACATACCCACTTTTCACAACCCTTCCATTTGCACAGAGTCACATACCCACTCTTCACATCCTTCCCACTAGCACGGGGCCACATACCCACTCCTCATAACCTTCACACAAGGATGGGGACAAATACTCACTCTTCACAACCCTCCCACTAGCACGGGGCCACATACCCACTCTTCACAACCCTTACACTAGCACTGGGCCACATACCCACTCTTCACAACACTCCCACTGACACGAGGCCACATAATCACTCTTCACAACCCTCACATTAGCACGGGGCCACATACCCACTCTTCAAATTCCTCCCACTGACACGGGGCCACATACCAACTATTCATAACCCTGACACTAGCACGGAGCCACATACCCACTATTCACAACCCTCACACTAGCACGTGGGAGAACATACCCACTCATCACAACCCTTACACTAGCACGAGGCCCCGTACCCACTCTTCACGACCCTCACACTAGCAAGGGGCCACATACCCACTCTTCACAACCCTCACACTAGCACGGGACCACATACCCACTCTTCACTACCCTTACACTAGCACGGGGACACATACCCACCCTTCGCAACTCTCACACTAGCACAGGGCCACATACCCACTCTTCACAACCCTTCCACTAGCATGGAGCCACATACCCACTCTCCACAACCCTGACACTAGCACGGGGCCACATACCCACTTTTCACAACCCTTCCATTTGCACAGAGTCACATACCCACTCTTCACATCCTTCCCACTAGCACGGGGCCACATACCGACTCTTCACAACCCTCCCACTGACACAGGGCCACATACCCACTCTTCAAAACCCTCACAAAAGCACAGGGCCACATACCAACTCTTCACAACCCTCCCACAAGCATGGGGCCACATACCCACTCTTCAACACCCTCACACTTGCACGGGGCCACATACCCACTCTTCACAACCCTCACACTAGCACGAGGCAACCTACCCACTCTTCACAAACCTTCCACTAGCACGGGGCCACATACCCACTCTTCACAACTCTCCCACTGACAAGGGGCTACATACCCACTCTTCACAACCCTCCCACTGACACGGGACAACATACCCACTCTTCACAACGCTACCACTAGCACGGGGCCACATACCCACTCTTCACAACCCTGACACTAGCACGGGGGCCACATACCCACTCTTTACAACCCTCCCACTGACACGTGGCCACATACCCACTCTTCACAACCCTAAAACTTGAACGGGGCCACATATCCACACTTCACACCCCTCACACTAGCACAGGGCCACGTACCCACTCTTCACAACCCTTCCACTAAAACGTGGCCACATTCCCACTCTTCACAACCCTCATACTGACACTGGGCCACATACCCACTCTTCAAAACCTTGACACTAGCACGGGGCCACATACCCACTCTTCACAACCCTTCCACTAGCATGGAGCCACATACCCATTCTCCACAACCCTGACACTAGCACGGGGCCACATACCCACTTTTCACAACCCTTCCATTTGCACAGAGTCACATACCCACTCTTCACATCCTTCCCACTAGCACGGGGCCACACACCGACTCTTCACAACCCTCCCACTGACACAGGGCCACATACCCACTCTTCAAAACCCTCACAAAAGCACAGGGCCACATACCAACTCTTCACAACCCTCCCACAAGCATGGGGCCACATACCCACTCTTCAACACCCTCACACTTGCACGGGGCCACATACCCACTCTTCACAACCCTCACATTAGCACGAGGCAACCTACCCACTCTTCACAAACCTTCCACTAGCACGGGGCCACATACCCACTCTTCACAACTCTCCCACTGACAAGGGGCTACATACCCACTCTTCACAACCCTCCCACTGACACGGGACAACATGCCCACTCTTCACAACGCTACCACTAGCACGGGGCCACATACCCACTCTTCACAACCCTGACACTAGCACGGGGGCCACATACCCACTCTTCACAACCCTTACACTATCACGGGGCCACATACCCACACTTCAGAACCCTAACACTAGCACGGGTTCACATACCTACTCTTCACAACCCTCACACTAGCACGGGGCCACATACCCACTCTTCACAAGCCTCACACTAGCACGGGTCCACATACTCACTCGTCACAACCCTTCCACTGACACGGGGCCACAAACCCACTCTTCACAACCCTTACACTTGCACGAGGCCACATTCCCACTCTTCACAACCCTCCCACTTGCATGTGGCCACATACCCACTCTTCACAACCCTCACACTAGTACGGGGCCACAAACCCTCTCTTCACAACCCTTCCACTAGAACGGGGCCACATACCCACTCTTAAGAACACTCCCACTGACAAGAGGCCACATATTCACTCTTCACAACCCAGTCACTAGCACGGGCCACATACCCACTCTTCACAACCTTCCCTTTTGCATGGGGCCACATACCCACTCTTCACAACCCTCACACTAGTACGGGGCCACATACCCACTCTTCATAACCCTGACACTAGCACGGGGCCACATACCCACTCTTCACAACCCTCCCACTGACACGGCGCTACATACCCACGCTTCACAACCCAGACACTAGCACGAGGCCACATACCCACTCTTCATAACCCTCACACTAGCACGGGACCATATACCCACTCTTCACAACCCTCACACTAGCACGGGACCAGATACCCACTCTTCACAACCCTCACACTAGCACGGGACCACATACCCACTCTTAACAGCCCTTCTTCTAGCACGGGGCCACATACCCACTCTTCACAACCCTTCCACAGACACGGGGCCACATACCCACTCTTCACAACCCTCCCACTGACACGGGGCCACATAATCACTCTTCACAACACTCTCCTGACATGAGGCCACATACCCACTCTTCACAACCCTCACACTAGCACGGGGCCACATACCAACTCTTCAAAACCCTCCCACTGACACGGGGCCACATACCCACTCTTCATAACCCTCACACTAGCACGAGCCACATACCCACAATTCACAACCCTCACACTATCACGGGGGCCACGTACCCACTCTTCACAACCCTCCCACTGACATGGCGCCAAATACCCACTCTTCACAACCCTTACACAAGGACGAGGCCACGTACCCACTCTTCACAACCCTCACACTAGCACGGGGCCACATACCCACTCTTCACAACCCTCACACTAGCACGGGACCACATACCCACTCTTCACAACCCTTTCACTAGCACTGGGCCACATACCCACCCTTCGCAACCCTCACACTAGCACAGGGTCACATACCCACTCTTCACAACCCTTCCACTAGCATGGGGCCACATACCCACTCTTCACAACCCTCCCCTGACAAGGGGCCACATACCCACTCTTCATATCCCTCCCACTGACACGGCGCTACATACCCACGCTTCATAACCCAGACACTAGCACGAGGCCACATACCCACTCTTCATAACCCTCACACTAGCACGGGGCCACATACCCACTCTTCACATCCCTCACACTAGCACGGGACTACATACCCACTCTTCACAACCCTTACACTAGCACAGGGCTACATACCCACTCTTCACAACCCTTAAACTAGCACGGGGCCACATACCCACTCTTCACAACCCTCCCACTGACACGGGACCACAAATCCACTCTTCCCAACGCTACCAATACCATGGGACCACATACCCAGTCTTCACAACCCTGACACTAGCACGGGGCCACATACCCACTTTTCACAACGCTTCCATTTGCACAGAGTCACATACCCACTCTTCACATCATTCCCACTAGCACGGGGCCACATACCCACTCCTCACAACCTTCACACAAGCATGGGGCCAAATACTCACTCTTCACAACCCTCCCACTAGCACGGGGCCACATACCCACTCTTCACAACACTTACACTAGCACTGGGCCACATACCCACTCTTCACAACCCTCACACTAGCACAGGGTCACATACCCACTCTTCACAGCCCTTCTACTATCACGGGGCCATATACCCACTCTTCACAACCCTTCCACTGACACAGGGCCACATACCCATTCTTCACAACCCTCCCACTGACACGGGGCCACATAATCACTCTTCACAACACTCCCCTGACATAGGGCCACATACCCACTCTTCACAACCCTCACATTAGCACGGGGCCACATACCCACTCTTCAAATCCCTCCCACTGACACGGGGCCACATACCCACTCTTCACAACCCTCCCACTTTCACGGGGGCCACATACCCACTCTTCACAACCCTCACACTATCACGGGGGCCACATACCCACTCTTCACAACCCTTACACTAGCACAGGGCCACATACCCACTCTTCACAACCCTTCCACTAGCATGGAGCCATATACCCACTCTCCACAACCCTCACCTGACGCGGGGCTACATACCCAAACTTCACAACCATCACACTAGTACGGGGCCACACACCCACTCTTCACAACCATTCCACTAGAACGTGGCCACATATCCACTCTTCAGAACCCTCCCACTGACACGGGGCCACATATTCACTCTTCACAACCCAGACACTTGCACGGGGCCACATACCCACTCTTCCCAACCCCCCTACTTGCATGGGGCCACATACACACTCTTCACAACCCTCACACTAGTACGGGGCCACATACAAACTCTTCACAACCCTGACACTAGCACGGGACCACATACCCACTCTTCACAACCCTCCCACTGACACGGCACTAAATACCCACGTTTCACAACCCAGACACTAGCACGAGGCCACATACCCACTCTTCATAACCCTCACACTAGCACGGGGCGACATACCCACTCTTCACAACCCTCACACTAGCACGGGACCACATACCCACTCTTCACAACCCTTACACTAGCATGTGGCCACATACCAACTCTTCACAACCCGCACACTAGCACAGGGAAACATACCCACTATTCACAACCCTTAAACTAGCCCGGGGCCACATACCCACTCTTCACAACGCTCCCACTGACACGGGACTACAAATCCACTCTTCACAACGCTACCACTATCACGGGGCCACATACCCACTCTTCACAACCCTGACACTGGCACGGGGCCACGTACCCATTCTTCAAAACCCTTCCATTTGCACAGAGTCACATACCCACTCTTTACATCCCTCCCACTAGCACGGGGCCACATTCCCACTCCTCACAACATTCACACAAGCATGGGGCCAAATACCCAGTCTTCACAACCCTTACACTAGCACTGGGCCACATACCCACCCTTCACAACCCTCCCACTGCCACGGGGCCACATACCCACTCTCCACAATCCAGACACTAGCAAGGGGCCACATACCCACTCTTCACAACCCCTCACACTAGCACGGGGCCACATACACACTCTTCACAACACTGACACTAGCACAGGGCCACATATCCTCGCTTCACAACCCTCACACTAGCACGGACCACATACCCATTCTTCACAACCCTCCCAGTGACACGGAGTCACATACCCACTTTTCACAATCCTGCCACTGACAAGGGGCTACATACCCACTCTTCACAACCCTCCCACTAACACGGGGCCACATACCCACTCTTCACAACCCTGACACTTTCGCTGGGCCTCATGCCCACTCTTCACAACCCTTCCATTAGCACGGAGCCTCATACCCACTCTTCACAACCCGCCCACTAGCAAGGGGCCACATACCCACTCTTCACATCCTTGACACAAACACGGGGCCAAATACCCACTCTTCACAACCCTCTCACTAGCACGGGGCCACATACCCATTCTTCACAACCCTCACACTAGCACAGGGCCACATACCCAACCTTCACAACCCTCCCACAGGCAGGGGGCCACATACCCACTCTTCACAACCCTGACATTAGCACGGGGCCACATACCCACTCTTCACAACCTTCCCACTGACACGGGGCCACATACCCACTCTCCACAACCCAGACACTAGCACGGGGCCACATTCCGACTCTTCAAAACCCTCACACTAGCACGAGCCACATACCCACTATTCACAACCCTAACACTAGCACGGGGGCCACATACCCACTCTTCACAACCCTCCAACTGACCCGGGGCCACATAATCACTTTTCACAACACTCCCCTGACATGGGGCCACATACCCACTCTTCACAACCCTCACACTAGCACGTGGCCACATACCCACTCTTCACAACCCTTACACTAGCACGAGGCCACGTACCCACTCTTCACAACCCTAACACTAGCACGAGGCCACATACCCACTCTTCACAACCCTCACACTAGCTCGGGATCACATACCCACCCTTCGCAACCCTCACACTAGCACAGGGTCACATACACACTCTTCACAACCCTTCCACTAGCATGGGGCCACATACCCACTCTTCAAAATTCTCCCCTGACACGGGGCCACATACCCAATCTTCACAACCCTCCCACTGACACGGGGCCACATACCCTCTCTTCATAACCCTCACACTAGCACGAGCCACATACCCCCTATTCAGAACCCTCACACTAGCACGGGGCCACATACCCACTCTTCACAACCCTCCCACGGACACGGCGCCAAATACCCACTCTACACAACCCTTACACTAGCACGAGGCCAAGTACCCACTCTTCACAACCCTCACACTAGCACGGGGCCACATACCCACTCTTCACAACCCTCACACTAGCTCGGGACCACATACCCACTCTTCACAACCCTTTCACTAGCACGGGGCCACATACCCACCCTTCGCAACCCTCACACTAGCACAGGGTCACATACCCACTCTTCACAACCCTTCCACTAGCATGGGGCCACATACCCACTCTTCACAACCCTCCCCTGACACGGGGCCACAAATCCACTCTTCACAACGCTACCTCTACCATGGGTCCACATACCCACTCTTCACAACCCTGACACTAGCACGGGGCCACATACCCACTTTTCACAACCCTTCCATTTGCACAGAGTCACATACCCACTCTTCACATCCTTCCCACTAGCACGGGGCCACATACCCACTCTTCACAACCCTTACACTAGCACTGGGTCACATACCCACTCTTCACAACACTCCCACTGACACGAGGCCACATAATCACTCTTCACAACCCTCACATTAGCACGGGGCCACATACCCACTCTTCAAATTCCTCCCACTGACACGGGGCCACATACCAACTATTCATAACCCTGACACTAGCACGGGGCCACATACCCACTATTCACAACCCTCACACTAGCACGTGGGACAACATACCCACTCATCACAACCCTTACACTAGCACGAGGCCACGTACCCACTCTTCACGACCCTCACACTAGCACGGGGCCACATACCCACTCTTCACAACCCTCACACTAGCACGGGACCACATACCCACTCTTCACTACCCTTACACTAGCACGGGGACACATACCCACCCTTCGCAACCCTCACACTAGAACAGGGCCACATACCCACTCTTCACAACCCTTCCACTAGCATGGAGCCACATACCCACTCTCCACAACCCTGACACTAGCACGGGGCCACATACCCACTTTTCACAACCCTTCCATTTGCAGAGAGTCACATACCCACTCTTCACATCCTTCCCACTAGCACGGGGCCACATACCGACTCTTCACAACCCTCCCACTGACACAGGGCCACATACCCACTCTTCAAAACCCTCACAAAAGCACAGGGCCACATACCAACTCTTCACAACCCTCCCACAAGCATGGGGCCACATACCCACTCTTCAACACCCTCACACTTGCACGGGGCCACATACCCACTCTTCACAACCCTCACACTAGCACGAGGCAACCTACCCACTCTTCACAAACCTTCCACTAGCACGGGGCCACATACCCACTCTTCACAACTCTCCCACTGACAAGGGGCTACATACCCACTCTTCACAACCCTCCCACTGACACGGGACAACATACCCACTCCTCACAACGCTACCACTAGCACGGGGCCACATACCCACTCTTCACAACCCTGACACTAGCACGGGGGCCACATACCCACTCTTCACAACCCTCCCACTGACACGTGGCCACATACCCACTCTTCACAACCCTAAAACTTGAACGAGGCCACATATCCACACTTCACACCCCTCACACTAGCACAGGGCCACGTACCCACTCTCCACAACCCTTCCGCTAAAACGTGGCCACATACCCACTCTTCACAACCCTCATACTGACACCGGGCCACATACCCACTCTTCAAAACCTTGACACTAGCACGGGGCCACATACCCACTCTTCACAACCCTTCCACTAGCATGGAGCCACATACCCACTCTCCACAACCCTGACACTAGCACGGGGCCACATACCCACTTTTCACAACCCTTCCATTTGCACAGAGTCACATACCCACTCTTCACATCCTTCCCACTAGCACGGGGCCACATACCGACTCTTCACAACCCTCCCACTGACACAGGGCCACATACCCACTCTTCAACACCCTCACACTTGCACGGGGCCACATACCCACTCTTCACAACCCTCACACTAGCACGAGGCAACCTACCCACTCTTCACAAACCTTCCACTAGCACGGGGCCACATACCCACTCTTCACAACTCTCCCACTGACAAGGGGCTACATACCCACTCTTCACAACCCTCCCACTGACACGGGACAACATACCCACTCTTCACAACGCTACCACTAGCACGGGGCCACATACCCACTCTTCACAACCCTGACACTAGCACGGGGGCCACATACCCACTCTTCACAACCCTCCCAATGACACGTGGCCACATACCCACTCTTCACAACCCTAAAACTTGAACGGGGCCACATATCCACACTTCACACCCCTCACACTAGCACAGGGCCACGTACCCACTCTTCACAACCCTTCCACTAAAACGTGGCCACATACCCACTCTTCACAACCCTCATACTGACACCGGGCCACATACCCACTCTTCACAACCCTGACACTACCACGGGGCCACATACCCACTCTTCACAACCCTCCCACTAACACGGCGCCACATACCCACTCTTCACAACAATTAAACTAGCACGGGGCTACATAACCACTCTTCACAACCCTCACACTAGCACGGGGCCACATACCCACTCTTCACAACCCTCACACTAGCACGGGACCACGTACCCACTCTTCACAACCCCTACACTAACAAGGAGCCACATACCCACTCTTCACAACCCTCCCACTGACACGGGGCCACATACCCCATCTTCACAACCCTCCTACTGACACGGGGCCACATACCCACTCTTCACAACCGTCCCACTGACACGGGGCCACATATCGACTCTTCACACCCCTCCCACTGACACAGGGCCACATACCCACTCTTCACAACCGTCACACAACGTCACACAAGCACGGGGCTACATACCCACTCTTCACAACCCTCCAACTAGCACGGGGCCACATACCCACTCATTACAACCCTCCCACTGACACAGGGCCACATACCCACTCTTCACAACCCTCGCACTAGCACGGGCCGCATAACAACTCTTTATAACCCTCCCACTAGCACAGGGCCACATACCCACTCTTCACAAACTTCACACAAGCACGGGGCCACATACCCACTCTTCACAACTCTCCCACTAGCACGGGGTCACATACCCACTCTTCACAACCCTCACACTAGCACGGGGCAACATAACAACTCTTCACAACCCTCACACTAGCACAGGGCCACATACCCACTTTTCACTACCCTCACTCTAGCACGGGGAGACAAACCCACACTTCACAACTCTAACACTAGCACGGGGTCACATACCAATTCTTCAAAACCCTTCCACTGACACGGGGCCACATACCCACTCTTCATAACCCTCACACTAGCACGAGCCACATACCCACTATTCACAACCCTCACACTGTCACGGGGGGCACATACCCACTCTTCACAACCCTCCCACTGACACGGCGCCAAATTCCCACTCTTCACAACCCTTACACTAGCACTAGGCCACGTACCCACTCTTCACAACCCTCACACTAGCACGGGGCCACATACCCACTCTTCACAACCCTCACACTAGCACGGGACCACATACCCACTCTTCATAACTCTTTCACTAGCACGGGGCCATATACCCATTCTTCACAACCCCTCACACTTGCACAGGGCCACATACCCAACCTTCACAACCCTCCCACAGGCAGGGGGACACATACCCAATCTTCACAACCCTGACACTAGCACGGGGCCACATACCCACTCTTCACAACCATCCCACTGCCACGGGGCCACATACCCACTCTCCACAACCCAGACACTAGCAAGGGGCCACATACACACTCTTCACAACCTTCTCACTTGCACGGGGCCACATACCCACTCTTCACAACCCTCACAGTAGCAAGAGGCCACAAACCCACTCTTCACAACCCTGACACTAGAACAGGGCCACATACCCTCGCTTCACAACCCTCACACTAGCACGGGACCACATACCAACTCTTCACAACCCTCCCAGTGACACGGAGTCACATACCCACTCTTCACATCCTTCACACAAGCACTGGGCCAAATACCCACTCTTAACACCCCTTCCACTAGCACGGGGCCACATACCCACTCTTCACAACCTTCACACTAGCACAGGGCCAGATACCCAACCTTCACAACCCTCCCACAGGCAGGGAGCCACATACCCACTCTTCACAACCCTGAGACTAGCACGGGGCCACATACCCACTCTTCTCAACCTTCCCACTGACACGGGGCCACATACCCACTCTCCACAACCCAGACACAAGCACGGGGCCATTTACCCACTCTTCACAACATTCCCACTGACACGGGGCCACATACCGACTCTTCACAACCCTCCCACTGACACAGGGCCACATACCCACTCTTCAAAACCCTCACAATAGCACAGGGCCACATACCCACTCTTCACAACCCTTCCACCAGCACGGGGCCACATACCAATTCTTCACAACCATCACACAAGCACGGGGCCACATACCCACTCTTCACAACCTTCCCACTAGCACGGGGCCACATACCCACTCTTCACAACCTTTCCACTAGAACGGGGCCACATACCCACTCTTCACAATCCTCCAACTGACACGGGGCCAAATACCCACTCTTCACAACCCTCCCACTAGCACGGGGCCACATACCCACTCTTCACAACCCTCACACTAGCACAGGGCCACATACCCACTCTTCACAACCCTCCTACTGACACGGGGCCACATACCCACTCTTCACAACCCTCCCACTGACACGGGGCCACATACCCACTCTTCACAACCCTCCCACTGACACGGGGCCACATACCCACTGTTC
Organism: Procambarus clarkii; assembly: GCF_040958095.1. Classification (NCBI taxonomy): domain Eukaryota; kingdom Metazoa; phylum Arthropoda; class Malacostraca; order Decapoda; family Cambaridae; genus Procambarus; species Procambarus clarkii. Next base: position 933,020 of record NW_027189173.1, read on the forward strand.
ACAACCGTCACACAAGCACGGGGCTACATACCCACTCTTCACAACCCTCCCACTGACACAGGGCCAGATAAACACTCTTCACAACCCTCCCACTAGCACGGGCCACATACCAACTCTTCACAACCCTCCCACTAGCACGGGGCCACATACCCACTCTTCACAAACTTCACACAAGCACAGGGCCACATACCCACTCTTCACAACCCTCCCACTAGCACGGGGTCACATACCCACTCTTCACAACTCTCCCACTGACAAGGGGCTACATACCCGCTCTTCACAACCCTCCCACTGACACGGGACAACATACCCACTCTTCACAACGCTACCACTAGCACGGGGCCACTTACCCACTCTTCACAACACTGAAACTAGCACGGGGGCCACATACCCACTCTTCACAACCCTCCCACTGACACGTGGCCACATACCCACTCTTCACAACCCTAAAACTTGAACGGGGCCACATATCCACTCTTCACACCCCTCACACTAGCACAGGGCCACGTACCCACTCTCCACAACCCTTCCGCTAAAACGTGGCCACATACCCACTCTTCACAACCCTCATACTGACACCGGGCCACATACCCACTCTTCAAAACCTTGACACTAGCACGGGGCCACATACCCACTCTTCACAACCCTTCCACTAGCATGGAGCCACATACCCACTCTCCACAACCCTGACACTAGCACGGGGCCACATACCCACTTTTCACAACCCTTCCATTTGCACAGAGTCACATACCCACTCTTCACATCCTTCCCACTAGCACGGGGCCACATACCGACTCTTCACAACCCTCCCACTGACACAGGGCCACATACCCACTCTTCAACACCCTCACACTTGCACGGGGCCACATACCCACTCTTCACAACCCTCACACTAGCACGAGGCAACCTACCCACTCTTCACAAACCTTCCACTAGCACGGGGCCACATACCCACTCTTCACAACTCTCCCACTGACAAGGGGCTACATACCCACTCTTCACAACCCTCCCACTGACACGGGACAACATACCCACTCTTCACAACGCTACCACTAGCACGGGGCCACATACCCACTCTTCACAACCCTGACACTAGCACGGGGGCCACATACCCACTCTTCACAACCCTCCCAATGACACGTGGCCACATACCCACTCTTCACAACCCTAAAACTTGAACGGGGCCACATATCCACACTTCACACCCCTCACACTAGCACAGGGCCACGTACCCACTCTTCACAACCCTTCCACTAAAACGTGGCCACATACCCACTCTTCACAACCCTCATACTGACACCGGGCCACATACCCACTCTTCACAACCCTGACACTACCACGGGGCCACATACCCACTCTTCACAACCCTCCCACTAACACGGCGCCACATACCCACTCTTCACAACAATTAAACTAGCACGGGGCTACATAACCACTCTTCACAACCCTCACACTAGCACGGGGCCACATACCCACTCTTCACAACCCTCACACTAGCACGGGACCACGTACCCACTCTTCACAACCCCTACACTAACAAGGAGCCACATACCCACTCTTCACAACACTCACACTAGTACAGGGCCTCATACCCACTCTTCACAACCCTTCAAATAGCAAGTGGCCACATACCCACTCTTCACAACCCTCCCACTGACACGGGGCCACATACCCCATCTTCACAACCCTCCTACTGACACGGGGCCACATACCCACTCTTCACAACCGTCCCACTGACACGGGGCCACATATCGACTCTTCACACCCCTCCCACTGACACAGGGCCACATACCCACTCTTCACAACCGTCACACAACGTCACACAAGCACGGGGCTACATACCCACTCTTCACAACCCTCCAACTAGCACGGGGCCACATACCCACTCATTACAACCCTCCCACTGACACAGGGCCACATACCCACTCTTCACAACCCTCGCACTAGCACGGGCCGCATAACAACTCTTTATAACCCTCCCACTAGCACAGGGCCACATACCCACTCTTCACAAACTTCACACAAGCACGGGGCCACATACCCACTCTTCACAACTCTCCCACTAGCACGGGGTCACATACCCACTCTTCACAACCCTCACACTAGCACGGGGCAACGTAACAACTCTTCACAACCCTCACACTAGCACAGGGCCACATACCCACTTTTCACTACCCTCACTCTAGCACGGGGAGACAAACCCACACTTCACAACTCTAACACTAGCACGGGGTCACATACCAATTCTTCAAAACCCTTCCACTGACACGGGGCCACATACCCACTCTTCATAACCCTCACACTAGCACGAGCCACATACCCACTATTCACAACCCTCACACTGTCACGGGGGGCACGTACCCACTCTTCACAACCCTCCCACTGACTCGGCGCCAAATTCCCACTCTTCACAACCCTTACACTAGCACTAGGCCACGTACCCACTCTTCACAACCCTCACACTAGCACGGGGCCACATACCCACTCTTCACAACCCTCACACTAGCACGGGACCACATACCCACTCTTCATAACTCTTTCACTAGCACGGGGCCATATACCCATTCTTCACAACCCCTCACACTTGCACAGGGCCACATACCCAACCTTCACAACCCTCCCACAGGCAGGGGGACACATACCCAATCTTCACAACCCTGACACTAGCACGGGGCCACATACCCACTCTTCACAACCATCCCACTGCCACGGGGCCACATACCCACTCTCCACAACCCAGACACTAGCAAGGGGCCACATACACACTCTTCACAACCTTCTCACTTGCACGGGGCCACATACCCACTCTTCACAACCCTCACAGTAGCAAGAGGCCACAAACCCACTCTTCACAACCCTGACACTAGAACAGGGCCACATACCCTCGCTTCACAACCCTCACACTAGCACGGGACCACATACCAACTCTTCACAACCCTCCCAGTGACACGGAGTCACATACCCACTCTTCACATCCTTCACACAAGCACTGGGCCAAATACCCACTCTTAACACCCCTTCCACTAGCACGGGGCCACATACCCACTCTTCACAACCTTCACACTAGCACAGGGCCAGATACCCAACCTTCACAACCCTCCCACAGGCAGGGAGCCACATACCCACTCTTCACAACCCTGAGACTAGCACGGGGCCACATACCCACTCTTCTCAACCTTCCCACTGACACGGGGCCACATACCCACTCTCCACAACCCAGACACAAGCACGGGGCCATTTACCCACTCTTCACAACATTCCCACTGACACGGGGCCACATACCGACTCTTCACAACCCTCCCACTGACACAGGGCCACATACCCACTCTTCAAAACCCTCACAATAGCACAGGGCCACATACCCACTCTTCACAACCCTTCCACCAGCACGGGGCCACATACCAATTCTTCACAACCATCACACAAGCACGGGGCCACATACCCACTCTTCACAACCTTCCCACTAGCACGGGGCCACATACCCACTCTTCACAACCTTTCCACTAGAACGGGGCCACATACCCACTCTTCACAATCCTCCAACTGACACGGGGCCAAATACCCACTCTTCACAACCCTCCCACTAGCACGGGGCCACATACCCACTCTTCACAACCCTCACACTAGCACAGGGCCACATACCCACTCTTCACAACCCTCCTACTGACACGGGGCCACATACCCACTCTTCACAACCCTCCCACTGACACGGGGCCACATACCCACTCTTCACAACCCTCCCACTGACACGGGGCCACATACCCACTGTTCACAACCGTCACACAAGCACGGGGCTACATACCCACTCTTCACAACCCTCCCACTGACACAGGGCCAGATAAACACTCTTCACAACCCTCCCACTAGCACGGGCCACATACCAACTCTTCACAACCCTCCCACTAGCACGGGGCCACATACCCACTCTTCACAAACTTCACACAAGCACAGGGCCACATACCCACTCTTCACAACCCTCCCACTAGCACGGGGTCACATACCCACTCTTCACAACTCTCCCACTGACAAGGGGCTACATACCCGCTCTTCACAACCCTCCCACTGACACGGGACAACATACCCACTCTTCACAACGCTACCACTAGCACGGGGCCACTTACCCACTCTTCACAACACTGAAACTAGCACGGGGGCCACATACCCACTCTTCACAACCCTCCCACTGACACGTGGCCACATACCCACTCTTCACAACCCTAAAACTTGAACGGGGCCACATATCCACTCTTCACACCCCTCACACTAGCACAGGGCCACGTACCCACTCTTCACAACTCTTCTACTAAAACGTGGCCACATACCCACTCTTCACAACCCTCCTACTGACACGGGGCCACATACCCACTCTTCAAAACCCTAACACTAGCATGGGGCAACATAACAACTCTTCACAACCCTAGCACTAGCACAGGGCCACATGTCCACTTTTCACCACCCTTACACGATCACGGGGCCACATACCCACACTTCACAACCCTAACACTAGCACGGGTTCACATACCTACTCTTCACAACCCTCACACTAGCACGGGGCCACATACCCACTCTTCACAAGCCTCACACTAGCACGGGGCCACATACTCACTTTTCACAATCCTTCCACTGACACGGGGCCACAAACCCACTCTTCACAACCCTTACACTTGCACGAGACCACATTCCCACTCTTCACAACCCTCCCACTTGCATGGGGCCACATACCCACTCTTCACAACCCTCACACTAGTACGGGGCCACAAACCCTCTCTTCACAACCCTTCCACTAGAACGGGGCCACATACCCACTCTTAAGAACACTCCCACTGACAAGGAGCCACATATTCCCTCTTCACAACCCAGACACTAGCACGGGCCACATACCCACTCTTCACAACCTTCCCTTTTGCATGGGGCCACATACCCACTCTTCACAAGCCTCACACTAGTACGGGGCCACATACCCACTCTTCATAACCCTGACACTAGCACGGGGCCACATACCCACTCTTCACAACCCTCCCACTGACACGGCGCTACATACCCACGCTTCACAACCCAGACACTAGCACGAGGCCACATACCCACTCTTCATAACCCTCACACTAGCACGGGACCATATACCCACTCTTCACAACCCTCACACTAGCACGGGACCAGATACCCACTCTTCACAACCCTCACACTAGCACGGGACCACATACCCACTCTTAACAGCCCTTCTTCTAGCACGGGGCCACATACCCACTCTTCACAACTCTTCCACAGACGCGGGGCCACATACCCACTCTTCACAACCCTCCCACTGACACGGGGCCACATAATCACTCTTCACAACACTCTCCTGACATGGGGCCACATACCCACTCTTCACAACCCTCACACTAGCACGGGGCCACATACCAACTCTTCAAAACCCTCCCACTGACACGGCGCTACATACCCACGCTTCACAACCCAGACACTAGCACGAGGCCACATACCCACTCTTCATAACCCTCACACTAGCACGGGGCCACATACCCACTCTTCACATCCCTCACACTAGCACGGGACTACATACCCACTCTTCACAACCCTTACACTAGCACGGAGCCACATACCCACTCTTCACAACCCGCACACTAGCACAGGGCCACATACCCACTCTTCACAACCCTTAAACTAGCACGGGGCCACATACCCACTCTTCACAACCCTCCCACTGACACGGGACCACAAATCCACTCTTCCCAACGCTACCAATACCATGGGTCCACATACCCAGTCTTCACAACCCTGACACTAGCACGGGGCCACATACCCACTTTTCACAACGCTTCCATTTACACAGAGTCACATACCCACTCTTCACATCATTCCCACTAGCACGGGGCCACATACCCACTCCTCACAACCTTCACACAAGCATGGGGCCAAATACTCACTCTTCACAGCCCTTCTACTATCACGAGGCCACATACCCACTCTTCAAATCCCTCCCACTGACACGGGGCCACATACCCACTCTTCACAACCCTCCCACTTGCACGGGGGCCACATACCCACTCTTCACAACCCTCACACTAGCACGGGACCACATACCCACTCTTCACAACCCTTACACTAGCACAGGGCCACATACCCACTCTTCACAACCCTTCCACTAGCATGGAGGCACATACCCACTCTTCACAACCCTCACCTGACGCGGGGCTACATACCCAAACTTCACAACCCTCACACTAGTACGGGTCCACACACCCACTCTTCACAACCATTCCACTAGAACGTGGCCACATATCCACTCTTCAGAACCCTCCCACTGACACGGGGCCACATATTCACTCTTCACAACCCAGACACTTGCACGGGGCCACATTCCCACTCTTCCCAACCCCCCTACTTGCATGGGGCCACATACACACTCTTCACAACCCTCACACTAGTACGGGGCCACATACAAACTCTTCACAACCCAGACACTAGCACGAGGCCACATACCCACTCTTCATAACCCTCACACTAGCACGGGGCGACATACCCACACTTCACAACCCTCACACTAGCACGTGGCCACATACCAACTCTTCACAACCCGCACACTAGCACAGGGCCACATACTCACTATTCACAACCCTGAAACTAGCCCGGGGCCACATACCCACTCTTCACAACCCTGACACTGCCACGGGGCCACATACCCACTCTCCACAATCCAGACACTAGCAAGGGGCCACATACCCAATCTTCACAACCCCTCACACTAGCACGGGGCCACATACACACTCTTCACAACACGGACACTAGCACAGGGCCACATACCCTCGCTTCACAACCCTCACACTAGCACGGACCACATACCCACTCTTCACAACCCTCCCAGTGACACGGAGTCACATACCCACTTTTCACAATCATGCCACTGACAAGGGGCTACATACCCACTCTTCACAACCCTCCCACTAACACGGGGCCACATACCCACTCTTCACAACTCTGACACTAGCACGGGGCCTCATGCCCACTCTTCACAACCCTTCCATTAGCACGGAGCCTCATACCCACTCTTCACAACCCGCCCACTAGCAAGGGGCCACATACCCACTCTTCACATCCTTCACACAAACACGGGGCCAAATACCCACTCTTCACAACCCTCCCACAGGCAGGGGGCCACATACCCACTCTTCACAACCCTGACATTAGCACGGGGCCACATACCCACTCTTCACAACCTTCCCACTGACACGGGGCCACATACCCACTCTCCACAACCCAGACACTAGCACGGGGCCACATTCCGACTGTTCACAACCCTCCCACTGACACAGGGCCACATACCCACTCTTCAAAACCCTCACAATAGCACAGGGCCACATACCAATTCTTCACAACCATCACACAAGCACGGGGCCACATACCCACTCTTCACAACCCTCCCACTAGCACGGGGCCACATACCCACTCTTCACAATCCTCCAACTGACACGAGGCCACATACCCATTCTTCACAATCATTCCACTGGCACGGGGCCAAATACCCACTCTTCAAAACCCTCTCACAGGCAACGGGCCAAATACCCACTCTTCACAAGCCTCCCACTAGCACGGGGCCACATACCCACTCCTCACAACCCTCACACTAGCACAGGGCCACATACCCAACCTTCACAACCCTCCCACAGGCAGAGAGGCACATACCCACTCTTCACAACCCTGACACTAGCACGGGGCCACATACCCACTCTTTACAACCCTGACACTAGCACGGGGCCACATACCCACTCTTCACAGCCTTCACTCAAGCACGGGGCCACATACCCACTCTTCAAACCCCTCCCACTGACACGGGGCCACATACCAACTCTTCACAACTCTCCCACTGGCAAGGGGCTACATACCCACTCTTTACAACCCTTCCACTGACACGGGACAACATACCCACTCTTCACAGCGCTACCACTAGCACGGGGCCTCATACCCACTCTTCACAACCCTGACACTAGCACGGGGGCCACATAACCACTCTTCACAACCCTCCCACTGACACGTGGCCACATACCCACTCATCACAACCCTTAAATTTGAACGGGGCCACATATCCACTCTTCACACCCCTCAAACTAGCACAGGGCCACGTCACTACTCTTCACAACCCTTCCACTAAAACGTGGCTACATACCCACTCTTCACAACCCTCCCACTAGCACGGGGCCACATACTCACTCTTCAGAACCCTCCCACTTGCACGGGGCCACATACCACCTCTACACAACCCTCACACTACCACGGGGCAACATACCCACTCTTCACAACCCTGACACTACCACGGGGCCACATACCAACTCTTCACAACCCTCCCACTAACACAGCGCCACATACCCACTCTTGACAACCCTTAAACTAGCACGGGGCTACATACCCACTCTTCACAACCCTCACACTAGCACGTGGCCACATACCCACTCTTCACAACCCTCACACTTGCACGGGACCACATACCCACTCTTCACAACCCTTACACTAACACAGAGCCACATACCCACTCTTCACAACCCTCACACTAGTACAGGGCTTCATACCCACTCTTCACAACCCTTCAAATAGCAAGTAGCCACATACCCACTCTTCACAACCCTCCCACTGACACGGGGCCACATACCCACTCTTCAAACCCCTCCCACTGACACAGGGCCACACACCCACTCCTCACAACCCTCCCACTGACACGGGGGCCACATACCCACTCTTCACCACCCTCTCACAAGCACGGGGCCACATACCCACTCATTACAAACCTCCCATTGACACGGTTCCACATACCCACTATTCCAACTAGCACTGGGCCACATACCTACTCATTACAACCCTCCCACTCACATGGGGCCACATACCCATTCTTCACAACCTTCACACTAGCACGAGGCCACATACCCACTCTACACAAACCTCACACTAGAACGGGGCCACATACCCAGTCTTCACAACCCTTCCACTAGCACGGGGCCACATACCCACTCTTCACAACTTTCACACTAGCACGGGGCCACATATCCACTCTTCACAACCTTCACACTAACACGGGGCCACATACCCACTCTTCACAACCCTCCCACTAACACGCAGTCACATACCCACTATTCACAACCCTCCCACTGACAAGGGGCTACATACCCACTTTTCACAACCATCCCACTGACACGGGACCACATACCCACTCTTCGCAACTTTCACACTAGCACGGGGCTACATACCCACTATTCACAACCCTCCCACTACTACGGGACCACATACCCACTCTTCACAACCTTCACACTAGCACGGGTCCAAATACCCACTCTTCACCGCCCTCCCACTAGCACGGGGCCACATACCCACTCCTCACAACCCTCACACTAGCACAGGGCCACATACCCAACCTTCACAACCCTCCCACAGGCAGAGAGCCACAAACCCACTCTTCACAACCCTGACACTAGCACGGGGCCACATACCCACTCTTCACAACCCTGACACTAGCACGGGGCCACATACCCACTCTTCACAGCCTTCACTCTTGCACGGGGCCACATACCCACTCTTCACAACCCTCACACAACCACGGGGCCACCTACCCACTTTTCACAACCCTTCCACTAACGTGGGGCCACATACCCACTCTTCACAACTTTCACACTTGCACAGGGCCACATATCCACTCTTCGCAACCTTCACACTAACACGGGGCCACATACCCACTCTTCACAACCCTCCCACTAACACGCAGTCACATACCCACCATTCACAACCCTCCCACTGACAAGGGGATACATACCCACTTTTCACAACCAGCCCACTGACACGGGACCACATTCCCACTCTTCACAACTTTCACACTAGCACGGGGCCACATACCCACTCTTCACAACGCTACCACTGACACGGGGCCACATACCCACTCTTCACAACACTGACACTAGCTCGGAGCCACATACCCACTCTTCATATCCCTTCCATTAGCACAGAGCCACATACCCACTCTTCACAACCCTCCCACTACTACGGGACCACATACTCACTCTTCACAACTTTCACACAAGCACGGGGCCAAACACCCACTCTTCACAAACCTCCCACTACCACGGGGCCACATACCCACTCTTCACAACCCTCACACTAGCACAGGGCCACATACACAATCTTTACAACCCTCTCACAGGCACGTGGCCACATACCCACTCTTCGCAACAATCTCACTAGCACGGAGCCGCATACCCACTCTTCACAACCCTCACACTAGCACGGGGCCACATACCCACTCTTCACAACCCTCCCACTGACACGGGGCCAAATACCCACTCTTTTCAACCCTCACACTAGCATAGGGCCACATACCCACTCTTCACAAGCCTTCCACTAGAACGGGGCAACATACCCACTCTTCACAACCCTCCCACTAACACGCAGTCACATACCCACTAATCACAACCCTCCCACTGACAAGGGGCTACATACCCACTTTTCACAACCATCCCTCTGACACGGGACCACATACCCACTTTTCACAACTTTCACACTAGCACGGGGCCACATACCCACTCTTCACAACGCTACCACTGACAAGGGGCCACATACCCACTCTTCACAACCCTCACACTAGCACAGGGCCACATACCCACTCTTCACAACACTGACACTAGCTCGGAGCCACATACCCACTCTTCATATCCCTTCCATTTGCACAGAGCCACATACCCACTCTTCACAACCCTCCCACTGACACGGGGCCAAATACCCACTCTTTACAACCCTCACACTAGCACAGGGCCACATACCCACTCTTCACAAGCCTTCCACTAGAACGGGGCAACATACCCACTCTTCAAAACCCTCCCACTAACACGGGGCCACATACCCACTCTTCACAACCCTGACACTAGCACGGGGCCACATACCCACTCTTCACAATCCTGACACTAGCACGGGGCCACATATCCCCTCTTCACAACCCTCACACTAGCACGGGGCCACATACCCACTCTTCACAACCCTGACACTACCACGGGGCCACATACCCACTCTTCACAACCGTCCCACAGACACGGCGCCACATACCCACTCTTCACAACCCTTAAACTAGCACGGGCCACATACCCACTCTTCACAACCCTCAAACTAGCACGGGCCACATACCCACTCTTCACAACCCTCACACTTGCTCGGGACCACATACCCACTCTTCACAACCCTTACACTAGCACGGGGCCACATACCCACTCTTCACAACCCTCACACTAGCACAGGGCCTCATACCCACTCTTCACAACTCTTCCACTAGCACGGGACCACATACCCACTCTTCACAACTTTAACACTAGCACGGAGCCACATACCCACTCTTCACAACCCTCCCACTAACACGGAATCACATACGCACTATTCACAACCCTCCCACTGACAAGGGGCTACATACCCACTTTTCACAACCATTCCACTGACACGGGGCCACATACCCACTCTTCACAACACTGACACTAGCTCAGAGCCACATACCCACTCTTCATATCACTTCCATTAGCAAAGAGCCACATACCTACTCTTCACAACCCTCCCACTACTACGGGACCACATACCCACTCTTCACAACCTTCACACAAGCACGGGGCCAAATACCCACTCTTCACAAACCTCCCACTACCACGGGGCCACATACCCACTCTTCACAACCCTGACACTACCACGGGGCCACATACCCACTCATCGCAATTCTCACACTAGCACGGGGCCACATACCCACTCTTCACAACCCTCACACTAGCACGGGGCCACATACCCACTCTTCACAACCCTCACACTAGCACAGGGCCACATACCCAACCTTCACAACCCTCCCACAGGCAGAGGGCCACATACCCACTCTTCACAACCCTGACACTAGCACGGGGCCACATACCCACTCTTCACCACCCTGACACTAACATGGGACCACATACCCACTCTTCACACCCTTCACTCTAGCACGGGGCCACATACCCACTCTTCACAACCCTCACACTAGCACGGGGCCACCTACCCACTCTTCACAACCCTTCCACTAGCACAGGGTCACATACCCACTCTTCAAACCCCTCCCACTGACACGGGGCCACATACCCACTCTTCACAACCCTCCCACTGACACGTGGCCACATACCCACTCTTCACAACCCATAAACTTGAACGGGGCCACATATCCACTCTTCAGACCCTCACACTAGCACAGGGCCACGTCTCCACTCTTCACAACCCTAAGACTAAAACGTGTCCACATACCCACTCTTCACAACCCTTCTAATGACACCGGGCCACATACCCACTCTTCAAAACCCTGACACTATCACGGGGCCACATACTCACTCTTCAGAACCCTCCCATTTGCACGGGGCCACATACCACCTCTTCACAAACCTCATACTACCACGGGGCAACATACCCACTCTTCACAACCCTGACACTTCCACGGGGCCACATACCCACTCTTTACAACCCTCACACTAGCACGGGGCCACATACCCACTCTTCACAACCCTCACACTAGCAGGGGACCACATACCCCCTCTTCACAACCCTCACACTAACACGGAGCAACATACCCACTCTTCACAACCCTCACACTAGTACAGGGCCTCATACCCACTCTTCACAACCCTTCAAATAGCAAGTGGCCACATACCCACTCTTCACAACCCTCCCACTGACACGGGGCCACATACCCACTCTTCACAACCCTCTCACTGACACGTGGCCACATACCCACTCTACACAACCCTCCTACTGACACGGGGCCACATACCAATTCTTCACAACCCTCCCACTGACACGGGGCCACATAACCAATCCTCACAACCCTCCCACTGACACGGGGCCACATACCCACTCTTCACAACCCTCTCACAAGCACAGGGCCACATACCCACTCACCCACTCATTACAAACCTCCCATTGACACTGTTCCACATACCCACTATTCAGAACCCTCCGACTAGCACTGGGCCACATACTTACTCATTAAAACCCTCCCACTCACATGGGGCCACATATCCATTCTTCACAACCTTCACTCTAGCACGGGGCCACATACCCACTTTTCACAACCATCCCACTGACACGGGACCACATACCCACTCTTAACAACTTTAACACTAGCACGGAGCCACATACCCACTCTTCACAACCCTCCCACTAACACGGAATCACATACGCACTATTCACAACCCTCCCACTGACAAGGGGCTACATACCCACTTTTCACAACCATTCCACTGACACGGGGCCACATACCCACTCTTCACAACACTGACACTAGCTCAGAGCCACATACCCACTCTTCATATCACTTCCATTAGCAAAGAGCCACATACCTACTCTTCACAACCCTCCCACTACTACGGGACCACATACCCACTCTTCACAACCTTCACACAAGCACGGGGCCAAATACCCACTCTTCACAAACCTCCCACTACCACGGGGCCACATACCCAATCTTCACAACCCTGACACTACCACGGGGCCACATTCCCACTCATCGCAATTCTCACACTAGCACGGGGACACATACCCACTCTTCACAACCCTCACACTACCACGGGGCCACATACCCACTCTTCACAACCCTCCCACTGACACAGGGCCAAATACCCACTCTTTACAACCCTCACACTAGCACAGGGCCATATACCCACTCTTCACAAGCCTTCCACTAGAACGGGGCAACATACCCACTATTCAAAACCCTTCCACTGACACGGGGCCACATACCCACTCTTCACAACCCTGACACTAGCACGGGGCCACATACCCACTCTTCACAACCCTTAAACTAGCACGGGCCACATACCCACTCTTCACAACCCTCAAACTAGCACGGGCCACATACCCACTCTTCACAACCCTCACACTTGCTCGGGACCACATACCCACTCTTCACAACCCTTACACTAGCACGGGGCCACATACCCACTCTTCACAACCCTCACACTAGCACAGGGCCTCATACCCACTCTTCACAACTCTTCCACTAGCACGGGACCACATACCCACTCTTCACAACTTTAACACTAGCACGGAGCCACATACCCACTCTTCACAACCCTCCCACTAACACGGAATCACATACGCACTATTCACAACCCTCCCACTGACAAGGGGCTACATACCCACTTTTCACAACCATTCCACTGACACGGGGCCACATACCCACTCTTCACAACACTGACACTAGCTCAGAGCCACATACCCACTCTTCATATCACTTCCATTAGCAAAGAGCCACATACCTACTCTTCACAACCCTCCCACTACTACGGGACCACATACCCACTCTTCACAACCTTCACACAAGCACGGGGCCAAATACCCACTCTTCACAAACCTCCCACTACCACGGGGCCACATACCCACTCTTCACAACCCTGACACTACCACGGGGCCACATACCCACTCATCGCAATTCTCACACTAGCACGGGGCCACATACCCACTCTTCACAACCCTCACACTAGCACGGGGCCACATACCCACTCTTCACAACCCTCACACTAGCACAGGGCCACATACCCAACCTTCACAACCCTCCCACAGGCAGAGGGCCACATACCCACTCTTCACAACCCTGACACTAGCACGGGGCCACATACCCACTCTTCACCACCCTGACACTAACATGGGACCACATACCCACTCTTCACACCCTTCACTCTAGCACGGGGCCACATACCCACTCTTCACAACCCTCACACTAGCACGGGGCCACCTACCCACTCTTCACAACCCTTCCACTAGCACAGGGTCACATACCCACTCTTCAAACCCCTCCCACTGACACGGGGCCACATACCCACTCTTCACAACCCTCCCACTGACACGTGGCCACATACCCACTCTTCACAACCCATAAACTTGAACGGGGCCACATATCCACTCTTCAGACCCTCACACTAGCACAGGGCCACGTCTCCACTCTTCACAACCCTTAGACTAAAACGTGTCCACATACCCACTCTTCACAACCCTTCTAATGACACGGGGCCACATACCCACTCTTCAAAACCCTGACACTATCACGGGGCCACATACTCACTCTTCAGAACCCTCCCATTTGCACGGGGCCACATACCACCTCTTCACAAACCTCATACTACCACGGGGCAACATACCCACTCTTCACAACCCTGACACTTCCACGGGGCCACATACCCACTCTTTACAACCCTCACACTAGCACGGGGCCACATACCCACTCTTCACAACCCTCACACTAGCAGGGGACCACATACCCCCTCTTCACAACCCTCACACTAACACGGAGCAACATACCCACTCTTCACAACCCTCACACTAGTACAGGGCCTCATACCCACTCTTCACAACCCTTCAAATAGCAAGTGGCCACATACCCACTCTTCACAACCCTCCCACTGACACGGGGCCACATACCCACTCTTCACAACCCTCTCACTGACACGTGGCCACATACCCACTCTACACAACCCTCCTACTGACACGGGGCCACATACCAATTCTTCACAACCCTCCCACTGACACGGGGCCACATAACCAATCCTCACAACCCTCCCACTGACACGGGGCCACATACCCACTCTTCACAACCCTCTCACAAGCACAGGGCCACATACCCACTCACCCACTCATTACAAACCTCCCATTGACACTGTTCCACATACCCACTATTCAGAACCCTCCGACTAGCACTGGGCCACATACTTACTCATTAAAACCCTCCCACTCACATGGGGCCACATATCCATTCTTCACAACCTTCACTCTAGCACGGGGCCACATACCCACTTTTCACAACCATCCCACTGACACGGGACCACATACCCACTCTTCACAACTTTAACACTAGCACGGAGCCACATACCCACTCTTCACAACCCGCCCACTAACACGGAATCACATACGCACTATTCACAACCCTCCCACTGACAAGGGGCTACATACCCACTTTTCACAACCATTCCACTGACACGGGGCCACATACCCACTCTTCACAACACTGACACTAGCTCAGAGCCACATACCCACTCTTCATATCACTTCCATTAGCAAAGAGCCACATACCTACTCTTCACAACCCTCCCACTACTACGGGACCACATACCCACTCTTCACAACCTTCACACAAGCACGGGGCCAAATACCCACTCTTCACAAACCTCCCACTACCACGGGGCCACATACCCAATCTTCACAACCCTGACACTACCACGGGGCCACATTCCCACTCATCGCAATTCTCACACTAGCACGGGGACACATACCCACTCTTCACAACCCTCACACTACCACGGGGCCACATACCCACTCTTCACAACCCTCCCACTGACACAGGGCCAAATACCCACTCTTTACAACCCTCACACTAGCACAGGGCCATATACCCACTCTTCACAAGCCTTCCACTAGAACGGGGCAACATACCCACTATTCAAAACCCTTCCACTGACACGGGGCCACATACCCACTCTTCACAACCCTGACACTAGCACGGGGCCACATACCCACTCTTCACATCCCTGACACTACCACGGGGCCACATACCCTCTCTTCACAACCCTCCCACTGACACGGCGCCACATACCCACTCTTCACAACCCTTAAACTAGCACGGAGCTACATACATACTCCTCACAACCCCTCAAACTAGCACGGGCCACATACCCACTCTTCACAACCCCCCCACACTTGCTCGGGACAACATACCCACTCTTCACAACCCTTACACTAGCACGGGGCCACATACCCACTCTTCACAACCCTCACACTAGCACAGGGCCTCATACCCACTCTTCTCAACTCTTCCACTAGCACGGGACCACATACCCACTCTTCACAACCCTCCCACTGACACGGGGCCACATACCCACTCTTCACAACCTTCACACAAGATTGTGGCCACATACCCACTCATTACAACCCTCCCACTAACACGTTGCTACATACCCACTATTCAGAACCCTCCAACTAGCACGGGGCCACATACCCACTCATTACAACCCTCCCACTGACATGAGGCCACATACCAACTCTTCACAATCTTCAAACTAGCATGGGGGCCACATACCCACTCTACACAAACCTCTTACTATTACGGGGCCACATACCCACTCTTCACATCCCTGACAGAAGCACTGGGACACATAACCACTCTTCACAACCTTCACACTAGCACGGGGCCACATACCTACTCCTCACAACCCTCACACTTGCACTGGGCCATATACCCACTCTTCACAACCCTTCCACTAGCACGGGCCACATACCCACTATTCACAACCCTGCCACTGACAAGAGGCTACATACCCACTATTCACTACCCTCCCACTGACACGGGACCACATACCCGCTCTTCACAACGCTACCACTAGCACTAGACCACATACCCACTCTTCACAACCCTGACACTAGAACGGGGTCACATACCCACTCGTCACAACCCTTCTATTAGCACGGAGCTACATACCCACTCTTCACAACCCTCCCAATGATTCGGGGCCACATATCCACTCTTCATAACTCCTCACACAAGAACGGTTCCACATACCCACTCTTCACAACCCTGACACTGGCACGGGCCACATACCCACTCGTCACAACCCTCCTACTAGCACGGGACCACATACCCACTTTTCAGAACCCTCCCACTTGCACGGGGCCACATACCACCTCTTCACAACCTTCACACTACCAAGGAGCTACATACCCACTCTTCACAACCCTCACACTAGCACGGGGCCACATACCCACTCTTCACAACCCTTACACTAGCACGGGACCACGTACCCACTCTTCACAACCCTTACACTAACACAGAGCCACATACCCACTCTTCACAACACTCACACTAGTACAGGGCCTCATACTCACTCTTCACAACCCTTCAAATAGCAAGTGGCCATGTACCCACTCTTCACAACCCTCCCACTGACACGGGGCCACATACCCACTCTTCAAAACCCTCCCACTGACACGGGGCCACATACCCACTCCTCACAACCCTCCCACTGACACGGAGCCAAATACCCACTCTTCACAACCCTCTCACAAGCACGGGGCCACATACCCACTCATTACAAACCTCCCATTGACACGGTTCCACATACCCACTATTCAGAACCCTCCAACTAGCACTGGGCCACATACCTACTCATTACAACCCTCCCACTCACATGGGGCCACATACCCATTCTTCACAACCTTCACACTAGCACGGGGCCACATACCCACTCTACACAAACGTCCCACTAGAACGGGGCCACATACCCAGTCTTCACAACCCTTCCACTAGTACGGGGCCACATACCCACTCTTCACAACTTTCACACTAGCAAGGGGCCACATACCCACTCTTCACAACCTTCACACTAGCACGGGGCCACATACCAACTCTTCACAACCCTCCCACTAACACGCAGTCACATACCCACTATTCACAACCCTCCCACTGACAAGGGGCTACATACCCACTTTTCACAACCATCCCACTGACACGGGAGCACATACTCACTCTTCACAACTTTCACACAAGCACGGGGCCACATACACAATCTTTACAACCCTCTCACAGGCACGTGGCCACATACCCACTCATCACAACCCTCTCACTAGCACGGAGCCGCATACCCACTCTTCATAACCCTCACACTAGCACGAGCCACATACCCACTCTTCACAACCCTCACACTAGCACGGGGCCACATTCCCACTCTTCACAACCCTCCCACTAACACGCAGTCACATACCCACTATTCACAACCCTCCCACTGACATGGGGCTACATACCCACTTTTCACAACCATCCCTCTGACACGGGACCACATACCCACTCTTCACAACTTTCACACTAGCACGGGGCCACATACCCACTCTTCACAACGCTACCACTCACAAGGGGCCACATACCCACTCTTCACAACACTGACACTAGCTCGGAGCCACATACCCACTCTTCATATCCCTTCCATTAGCACAGAGCCACATACCCACTCTTCACAACCCTCCCACTGACACGGGGCCAAATACCCACTCTTTACAACCCTCACACTAGCACAGGGCCACATACCCACTCTTCACAAGCCTTCCACTAGAACGGGGCAACATACCCACTCTTCAAAACCCTCGCACTAACACGGGGCCACATACGCACTCTTCACAACCCTGACACTAGCACGGGGCCACATACCCACTTTTCACTACCCTGACACTAGCACGGGGCCACATACCCCCTCTTCACAACCCTCACACTAGCACGGTGCCACATACCCACTCTTCACAATCCTGACACTACCACGGGGCCACATACCCACTCTTCACAACCGTCCCACTGACACGGCGCCACATACCCACTCTTCACAACCCTTAAACTAGCACGGAGCTACATACCCACTCCTCACAACCCTCAAACTAGCACGGGCCACATACCCACTCTTCACAACCTTCACACAAGATTGTGGCCACATACCCACTCATTACAACCCTCCCACTAACACGTTGCTACATACCCACTATTCAGAACCCTCCAACTAGCACGGGGACACATACCCACTCATTACAACCCTCCCACTGACATGGGGCCACATACCAACTCTTCACAATCTTCAAACTAGCATGGGGCCACATTCCCACTCTACACAAACCTCTTACTATTACGGGGCCACATACCCACTCTTCACATCCCTGACAGAAGCACTGGGACACATAACCACTCTTCACAACCCTGACACTAGCACGGGGCCACATACCCACTTTTCACAACCCTGACACTAGCACGGGGCCACATACCCCCTCTTCACAACCGTCACACTAGCACGGTGCCACATACCCACTCTTCACAATCCTGACACTACCACGGGGCCACATACCCACTCTTCACAACCGTCCCACTGACACGGCGCCACATACCCACTCTTCACAACCCTTAAACTAGCACGGAGCTACATACCCACTCCTCACAACCCTCAAACTAGCACGGGCCACATACCTACTCTTCACAACCTTCACACAAGATTGTGGCCACATACCCACTCATTACAACCCTCCCACTGACATGGGGCCACATACCAACTCTTCACAATCTTCAAACTAGCATGGGGCCACATTCCCACTCTACACAAACCTCTTACTATTACGGGGCCACATACCCACTCTTCACATCCCTGACAGAAGCACTGGGACACATAACCATTCTTCACAACCTTCACACTAGCACGGGGCCACATACCTACTCTTCACAACCCTCACACTTGCACTGGGCCATATACCCACTCTTCACAACCCTTCCACTAGCACGGGGCCACATACCCACTATTCACAACCCTGCCACTGACAAGAGGCTACATACCCACTCTTCACTACCCTTCCACTGACACGGGACCACATATCCGCTCTTTACAACGCTACCACTAGCACTAGACCACATACCCACTCTTCACAACCCTGACACTAGCACGGGGTCACATACCCACTCTTCACAACCCTTCTATTAGCACGGAGCTACATTCCCACTCTTCACAACCCTCCCACTGACAATGGGCCACATACCGACTCTTCACAACCCTCCCAATGATAGGGGGCCACATACCCACTCTTCACAACCCCTCACACAGGAACGGGGCTACATACCCACTCTTCACAACCCTGACACTGGCACGGGCCACATACCCACTCGTCACAACCCTCCTACTAGCACGGGACCACATACCCACTCTTCAGAACCCTCCCACTTGCACGGGGCCACATACCACCTCTTCACAACCTTCACACTACCACGGGGCAACATACCCACTCTTCACAACCCTGACACTACCACGGGGCAACATACCCACTCTTCACAACCGTCCCACTGACACGGCGCCACATACCCACTCTTCACAACCCTTAAACTAGCACGGAGCTACATACCCGCTCCTCACAACCCTCAAACTAGCACGGGCCACATACCCACTCTTCACAACCCTAACACTTGCTCGGGAAGACATACCCACTCTTCACAACCCTTACACTACCACGGGGCCACATACCCACTCTTCACAACCCTCACACTAGCACAGGGCCTCATACCCACTCTTGACAACTCTTCCACTAGCACGGGACCAAATACCCACTCTTCACAATCCTCCCACTGACACGGGGCCACATACCCCCTCTTCACAACCCTCACACTAGCACAGGGCCACATTCTCAACCTTCACAACCCTCCCACAGGCAGAGGGCCACATACCCACTCTTCACAACCATACATCTGACACGGGACCACATACCCACTCTTCACAACTTTCACACTAGCACGGGGCCACATACCCACTCTTCACAATGCTACCACTGACAAGGGGCCACATACCCACTCTTCACAACACTGACACTAGCTCGGAGCCACATACCCACTCTTCATATCCCTTCCATTAGCACAGAGCCACATACCCACTCTTCACAACCCTCCCACTGACACGGGGCCAAATACCCACTCTTTACAACCCTCACACTAGCACTGGGCCACATACCCACTCTTCACAAGCCTTCCACTAGAACGGGGCAACATACCCACTCTTCAAAACCCTCGCACTAACACGGGGCCACATACCCACTCTTCACAACCCTGACACTAGCACGGGGCCACATACCCACTTTTCACAACCCTGACACTAGCACGGGGCCACATACCCCCTATTCACAACCATCACACTAGCACGGTGCCACATACCCACTCTTCACAACCCTGACACTACCACGGGGCCACATACCCACTCTTCACAACCGTCCCACTGACACGGCGCCACATTCCCACTCTTCACAACCCTTAAACTAGCACGGAGCTACATACCCACTCCTCACAACCCTCAAACTAGCACGGGCCACATACCCACTCTTCACAACCTTCACACAAGATTGTGGCCACATACCCACTCATTACAACCCTCCCACTAACACGTTGCTACATACCCACTGTTCAGAACCCTCCAACTAGCACGGGGCCACATACCCACTCATTACAACCCTCCCACTGGCATGTGGCCACATACCAACTCTTCACAATCTTCAAACTAGCATGGGGCCACATACCCACTCTACACAAACCTCTTACTATTACGGGGCCACATACCCACTCTTCACATCCCTGACAGAAGCACTGGGACACATAACCACTCTTCACAACCTTCACACTAGCACGGGGCCACATACCTACTCTTCACAACCCTCACACTTGCACTGGGCCATATACCCACTCTTCACAACCATTCCACTAGCACGGGGCCACATACCCACTATTCACAACCCTGCCACTGACAAGAGGCGGCATACCCACTCTTCACTACCCTCCCACTGACACGGGACCACATACCCGCTCTTCACAACGCTACCACGAGCACTAGACCACATACCCACTCTTCACAACCCTGACACTAGCACGGGGTCACATACCCACTCTTCACAACCCTTCTATTAGCACGGAGCTACATACCCACTCTTCACAACCCTCCCACTGACACGGGGCCACATACCGACTCTTCACAACCCTCCCAATGATACGGGGCCACATACCCACTCTTCACAACCCCTCACACAAGAACGGGGCCACATACCCACTCTTCACAACCCTGACACTGGCACGGGCCACATACCCACTCGTCACAACCCTCCTACTAGCACGGGACCACATACCCACTCTTCAGAACCCTCCCACTTGCACGGGGCCACATACCACCTCTTCACAACCTTCACACTACCACGGGGCAACATACCCATTCTTCACAACCCTGACACTACCACGGGGCCACATACCCACTCTTCACAACCGTCCCACTGACACGGCGCCACATACCCACTCTTCACAACCCTAAAACTAGCACGGAGCTACATACCCACTCCTCACAACCCTCAAACTAGCACGGGCCACATACCCACTCTTCACAACCCTCACACTTGCTCGGGACGACATACCCACTCTTCACAACCCTTACACTAGCACGGGGCCACATACCCACTCTTCACAACCCTCACACTAGCACAGGGCCTCATACCCACTCTTCACAACTCTTCCACTAGCACGGGACCACATACCCACTCTTCACAATCCTCCCACTGACACGGGGCCACATACCCACTCTTCACAACCCTCATACTAGCACAGGGCCACATACTCAACCTTCACAACCCTCCCACAGGCAGAGGGCCACATACCCACTTTTCACAACCCTGACACTAGCACGGGGCCACATACCCACTATTCACCACCCTGACACTAGCATGGGGCCACATACCCACTCTTCACACCCTTCACTCTAGCACGGGGCCACATACCCACTCTTCACAACCCTCACACTAGCACGGGGCCACATACCCACTCTTCAGAACCCTTCCACTAGCACGGGGCCACATACCCACTCTTCAAACCCCTCCCACAGACACGGGGCCACATACCCACTCTTCACAACTCTCCCACTGACAAGGGGCTACATACCTACTCTTCACAACCCTGACACTAGCACGGGGGCCACATACCCACTCTTCACAACCCTCCCACTGACACGTGGCCACATACCCACTCTTCACAACCCATAAACTTGAACGGGGCAACATATCCACTCTTCAGACCCCTCACACTAGCACAGGGCCACGTCTCCACTCTTCACAACCCTTCCACTAAAACGTGTCCACATACCCACTCTTCACAACCCTCCTACTGACACGGGGCCACATACCCACTCTTCAAAACCCTGACACTAGCACGGGGCCACATACTCACTCTTCACAACCCTGACACTACCACGGGGCCACATACCCACTATTCACAACCCTTCCTCTAACACGGCGCCACATACCCACTCTTCACAACCCTTAAACTAGCACGGGGCTACATACCCACTCTTCACAACCCTCACACTAGCACGGGGCGACATACCCACTCTTCACAACCCTCACACTAGCACGGGACCACATACCCACTCTTCAAAACCCTTACACTAACACGGAGCAACATACCCACTCTTCACAACCCTCACACTAGTACAGGGCCTCATACCCACTCTTCACAACCCTTCAAATAGCAAGTGGCCACATACCCACTCTTCACAACCCTCTCACTGACACGGGGCAACATACCCACTCTTCACAACCCTCCCACTGACACGAGGCCACATACCCACTCAACACAACCCTCCTACTGACACGGGGCCACATACCAACTCTTCACAACCCTCCCACTGACACGGGGCCACATACCCACTCCTCACAACCCTCCCATTGACACGGGGCCACATACCCACTCTTCACAACCCTCTCACAAGCACAGGGCCACATACCTACTCACCCATTCATTACAAACCTCCCAATGACACTGTTCCACATACCCACTTTTCAGAACCCTCCAACTAGCACTGGGCCACATACTTACTCATTACAACCCTCCCACTCACATGGGGCCACATACCCATTCTTCACTCTAGCACGGGGCCACATACCCATTCTTCACTCTAGCACGGGGCCACATACCCACTCTACACAAACTTCCCACTAGAACGGGGCCACATACCCAGTCTTCACAACCCTTCCACTAGCACGGGGCCACATACCCACTCTTCACAACCCTCCCACTAACACGGAGTCACATACCCACTATTCACAACCCTCCCACTGACAAGGGGCTACATACCCACTTTTCACAACCATCCCACTGACACGGGACAACATACCCACTCTTCACAACTTTCACACTAGCACGGGGCCATATACCCACTCTTCACAACCTTCACACTAGCACGGGGCCACATACCCACTCTTCACAACCCTCCCACTAACACGGAATCACATACCCACTATTCACAACCCTCCCACTGACAAGGGGCTACCTACCCACTTTTCACAACCATTCCACTGACACGGGGCCACATACCCACTCTTCACAACCCTCCCACTACTACGGGACCATATACCCACTCTTCACAACCTTCACACAAGCACGGGGCCAAATACCCACTCTTCACAAACCTCCCACTACCACGGGGCCACATACCCACTCTTCACAACCCTGACACTACCACGGGGCCACATACCCACTCTTCACAACCCTCCCACTGACACGGTGCCACATACCTACTCTTCATAACCCTTAAACTATCACGGAGCTACATACCCAATTTTTCAACCCTCTCACAGGCACGTGGCCACATACCCACTCTTCGCAACCCTCATACTAGCACGGGGCCACATACCCACTCTTCACAACCCTGACACTAGCACGGGGCCACATGCCGACTCTTCACAACCCTCACACTACCACGGGGCCACATACCCACTCTTCAAAACCCTTACACTAGCACGGGGCCACATACCTACTATTCACAATTCTCGCACTGACACGGGGCCAAATGCCTATTCTTCACAACCCTTAGACTTGCACGGGGCCATATACCCACTCTTCACAATCCTCCAACTAACACGGGGCCGCATACCCACTCTTCACAACCCTGACACTAGCACGGGGCCACATACCCACTCTTCACAACCCTCCCACTGACACAGGGTCACATACCCACTCTTCACAACCCTCACACTAGCACGGGACAACATACCCACTCTTCACAACCCTTACACTCGCACGGGACCACATACCCACTCTTCACTACCCTCCCACTTACACGGGGCCAAATACCCACTCTTCACAACCCTTCCACAGGCACCGGGCTACATACCCCCTCTTCACAACACTCACACTAGCAAGGGGCCTCATACCCACTCTTCACAACCCTCGCAATGACACGAGGCCACATACCCACTCTTCACAACCCTCCAACTAGCGCGGGGCCACATACCAACTCATTACAACCCTCCCACTGACACGGGGCAACTTACCTACTCTTCACAACCCTCACACAAGCACTGGGCCACATAGCCACTCTTCACAACTCTCCCACCAGCACGGGGCCACATACCCACTCTTCACAAGCACGGGGCCACATACCCACTTCTGACAACCCTCTTACTAGCACGGGGCCTGATACCCATTCTTCACAACCTCACACTAGCACGGGGCCACATACCCACTCTTCACAACCCTACCACAAGCACAGGGCCAAATACCCACTCTTCACAACCCTGACACTAGCACGGGGCTACATACCGACTCTTCACAACCCTCACACTACCAGGGAGCCACATACCCACTCTTAACAACCCTCACACTAGCACGGGGCCACATACCCACTCTTCAAAAACGTGACACAAGCGCAGGGCCACATACCCATTCTTCACAACCGTCCCACTAGCACGGTGCCACATACCCACACTTCACAACGCTCAAACTAGCACGGGGCCACATACCCACTCTTCACAACCCTTCCACAGGCACGGGGCCAAATACCCACTCTTCACAATCTTACCAGTAGCACGAGGCCACAAACCCACTCTTCCCAACCCTCCCACTTGCATGGGGCCACATTCCCACTCTTCACAACCCTCACACTAGCACGGGGCCAGATACCCACTCTTCACAACCCTCACACTAGCAAGTGGCCACATACTCACTTTTGACAACCCTCACACTAGCTCGGGGCCACATACCCACTCTTCACAACCCTCCCATTACTACAGGACCACATACCCACTCTTCACAACCTTCACACAAGCACGGGGCCAAATACCCACTCTTCACAAACCTCCCACTACCACGGGGCCACATACCCACTCATCAACACCCTGACACTACCACGGGGCCACATACCCACTCTTCACAACCCTCTCACTGACACGGTGCCACATACCTACTCTTCATAACCCTTAAACTATCACGGAGCTACATACCCAATTTTTACAACCCTCTCACAGGCACGTGGCCACATACCCACTCTTCGCAACCCTCACACTAGCACGGGGCCACATACCCACTCTTCACAACCCTCACAATAGCACGGGGCCACATACCCACTATTCACAACCCTCCCTCTACCACGGGGCCAAATACCCACTCATTACAACCCTCACACTAGCACAGGGCCATATACCCACTCTTCACAAGCCTTCCACTAGAACGGGGCAACATACCCACTCTTCAAAACCCTCCCACTGACACGGGGCCACATACCCACTCTTCACAACCCTGACACTAGCACGGGGCCACATACCCCCTTTTCACAACCCTCACAATAGCACGGGGCTACATACCCACTCTTCACAACCCTGACACTACCACGGGGCCACATACCCACTCTTCACAACCCTTCCACTGACACGGCGCCACATACCTACTCTTCACAACCCTGACACTGGCACGGGCCACATACCCACTCGTCACAACCCTCCTACTAGCACGGGACCACATACCCACTCTTCAGAACCCTCCCACTTGCACGGGGCCACATACCACCTCTTCACAACCTTCACACTACCACGGGGCAACATACCCATTCTTCACAACCCTGACACTACCACGGGGCCACATACCCACTCTTCACAACCGTCCCACTGACACGGCGCCACATACCCACTCTTCACAACCCTAAAACTAGCACGGAGCTACATACCCACTCCTCACAACCCTCAAACTAGCACGGGCCACATACCCACTATTCACAACCCTCACACTTGCTCGGGACGACATACCCACTCTTCACAACCCTTACACTAGCACGGGGCCACATACCCACTCTTCACAACCCTTCCACTAGCACAGGGCCTCATACCCACTCTTCACAACTCTTCCACTAGCACGGGACCACATACCCACTCTTCACAATCCTCCCACTGACACGGGGCCACATACCCACTCTTCACAACCCTCATACTAGCACAGGGCCACATACTCAACCTTCACAACCCTCCCACAGGCAGAGGGCCACATACCCACTCTTCACAACCCTGACACTAGCACGGGGCCACATACCCACTATTCACCACCCTGACACTAGCATGGGGCCACATACCCACTCTTCACACCCTTCACTCTAGCACAGGGCCACATACCCACTCTTCACAACCCTCACACTAGCACGGGGCCACCTACCCACTCTTCACAACCCTTCCACTAGCACGGGGCCACATACCCACTCTTCAAACCCCTCCCACAGACACGGGGCCACATACCCACTCTTCACAACTCTCCCACTGACAAGGGGCTACATACCTACTCTTCACAACCCTGACACTAGCACGGGGGCCACATACCCACTCTACACAACCCTCCCACTGACACGTGGCCACATACCCACTCTTCACAACCCATAAACTTGAACGGGGCCACATATCCACTCTTCAGACCCCTCACACTAGCACAGGGCCACGTCTCCACTCTTCACAACCCTTCCACTAAAACGTGTCCACATACCCACTCTTCACAACCCTCCTACTGACACGGGGCCACATACCCACTCTTCAAAACCCTGACACTAGCACGGGGCCACATACTCACTCTTCACAACCCTGACACTACCACGGGGCCACATACCCACTCTTCACAACCCTTCCTCTAACACGGCGCCACATACCCACTCTTCACAACCCTTAAACTAGCACTGGGCTACATACCCACTCTTCACAACCCTCACACTAGCACGGGGCGACATACCCACTCTTCACAACCCTCACACTAGCACGGGACCACATACCCACTCTTCAAAACCCTTACACTAACACGGAGCAACATACCCACTCTTCACAACCCTCACACTAGTACAGGGCCTCATACCCACTCTTCACAACCCTTCAAATAGCAAGTGGCCACATACCCACTCTTCACAACCCTCTCACTGATACGGGGCAACATACCCACTCTTCACAACCCTCCCACTGACACGAGGCCACATACCCACTCTACACAACCCTCCTACTGACACGGGGCCACATACCAACTCTTCACAACCCTCCCACTGACACGAGGCCACATACCCACTCCTCACAACCCTCCCATTGACACGGGGCCACATACCCACTCTTCACAACCCTCTCACAAGCACAGGGCCACATACCTACTCACCCACTCATTACAAACCTCCCAATGACACTGTTCCACATACCCACTTTTCAGAACCCTCCAACTAGCACTGGGCCACATACTTACTCATTACAACCCTCCCACTCACATGGGGCCACATACCCATTCTTCACTCTAGCACGGGGCCACATACCCATTCTTCACTCTAGCACGGGGCCACATACCCACTCTACACAAACTTCCCACTAGAACGGGGCCACATACCCAGTCTTCACAACCCTTCCACTAGCACGGGGCCACATACCCACTCTTCACAACCCTCCCACTAACACGGAGTCACATACCCACTATTCACAACCCTCCCACTGACAAGGGGCTACATACCCACTTTTCACAACCATCCCACTGACACGGGACAACATACCCACTCTTCACAACTTTCACACTAGCACGGGGCCATATACCCACTCTTCACAACCTTCACACTAGCACGGGGCCACATACCCACTCTTCACAACCCTCCCACTAACACGGAATCACATACCCACTATTCACAACCCTCCCACTGACAAGGGGCTACCTACCCACTTTTCACAACCATTCCACTGACACGGGGCCACATACCCACTCTTCACAACCCTCCCACTACTACGGGACCACATACCCACTCTTCACAACCTTCACACAAGCACGGGGCCAAATACCCACTATTCACAAACCTCCCACTACCACGGGGCCACATACCCACTCTTCACAACCCTGACACTACCACGGGGCCACATACCCACTCTTCACAACCCTCCCACTGACACGGTGCCACATACCTAGTCTTCATAACACTTAAACTATCACGGAGCTACATACCCAATTTTTCAACCCTCTCACAGGCACGTGGCCACATACCCACTCTTCGCAACCCTCATACTAGCACGGGGCCACATACCCACTCTTCACAACCCTGACACTAGCACGGGGCCACATGCCGACTCTTCACAACCCTCACACTACCACGGGGCCACATACCCACTCTTCAAAACCCTTACACTAGCACGGGGCCACATACCTACTATTCACAATTCTCGCACTGACACGGGGCCAAATGCCTATTCTTCACAACCCTTAGACTTGCACGGGGCCATATACCCACTCTTCACAATCCTCCAACTAACACGGGGCCGCATACCCACTCTTCACAACCCTGACACTAGCACGGGGCCACATACCCACTCTTCACAACCCTCCCACTGACACAGGGTCACATACCCACTCTTCACAACCCTCACACTAGCACGGGACAACATACCCACTCTTCACAACCCTTACACTCGCACGGGACCACATACCCACTCTTCACTACCCTCCCACTTACACGGGGCCAAATACCCACTCTTCACAACCCTTCCACAGGCACCGGGCTACATACCCCCTCTTCACAACACTCACACTAGCAAGGGGCCTCATACCCACTCTTCACAACCCTCGCAATGACACGAGGCCACATACCCACTCTTCACAACCCTCTAACTAGCGCGGGGCCACATACCAACTCATTACAACCTTCCCACTGACACGGGGCAACATACCTACTCTTCACAACCCTCACACAAGCACGGGGCCACATACCCACTCTTCACAACCCTCCCACCAGCACGGGGCCACATACCCACTCTTCACAAGCACGGGGCCACATACCCACATCTGACAACCCTCCCACTAGCACGGGGCCTGATACCCATTCTTCACAACCTCACACTAGCACGGGGCCACATACCCACTCTTCACAACCCTCCCACAAGCACAGGGCCACATACCCACTCTTCACAACCCTGACACTAGCACGGGGCTACATACCGACTCTTCACAACCCTCACACTACCAGGGAGCCACATACCCACTCTTAACAACCCTCACACTAGCACGGGGCCACATACCCACTCTTCAAAAACGTGACACAAGCGCAGGGCCACATACCCACTCTTCACAACCGTCCCACTAGCACGGTGCCACATACCCACACTTCACAACGCTCAAACTAGCACGGGGCCACATACCCACTCTTCACAACCCTTCCACAGGCACGGGGCCAAATACCCACTCTTCACAATCTTACCAGTAGCACGAGGCCACAAACCCACTCTTCCCAACCCTCCCACTTGCAAGGGGCCACATACCCACTCTTCACAACCCTCACACTAGCAAGTGGCCACATACTCACTTTTGACAACCCTCAC
The DNA here is from genome assembly GCF_040958095.1 of Procambarus clarkii. Lineage (NCBI taxonomy): Eukaryota > Metazoa > Arthropoda > Malacostraca > Decapoda > Cambaridae > Procambarus > Procambarus clarkii. The sequence goes on from NW_027189173.1 coordinate 964,193, forward strand.
ACTAGCACGGGGCCACATACCCACTATTCACAACCCTCCCACTATCACGGGGCCAAATACCCACTCATTACAACCCTCACACTAGCACAGGGCCATATACCCACTCTTCACAAGCCTTCCACTAGAACGGGGCAACATACCCACTCTTCAAAACCCTCCCACTGACACGGGGCCACATACCCACTCTTCACAACCCTGACACTAGCACGGGGCCACATACCCCCTTTTCACAACCCTCACAATAGCACGGGGCTACATACCCACTCTTCACAACCCTGACACTACCACGGGGCCACATACCCACTCTTCACAACCCTTCCACTGACACGGCGCCACATACCCACTCTTCACAACCCTTAAACTAGCACGGAGCTACATACATACTCCTCACAACCCCTCAAGCTAGCACGCGTAACATACCCACTCTTCACAACCCTCACACTTGCTCGGGACAACACACCCACTCTTCACAACCCTTACACTAGCACGGGGCCACATACCCACTCTTCACAACCCACACACTAGCAAAGGGCCTCATACCCACTCTTCTCAACTCTTCCACTAGCACGGGACCACATACCCACTCTTCACAACCCTCCCACTGACACGGGGCCACATACCCACTCTTCACAAACTTCACACAAGATTGTGGCCACATACCCACTCATTACAACCCTCCCACTAACACGTTGCTACATACCCACTATTCAGAACCCTCCAACTAGCACGGGGCCACATACCCACTCATTACAACCCTCCCACTGACATGGGGCCACATACCAACTCTTCACAATCTTCAAACTAGCATGGGGCCACATACCCACTCTACACAAACCTCCCACTATTACGGGGCCACATACCCACTCTTCACATCCCTAACAGAAGCACTGGGACACATAACCACTCTTCACAACCTTCACACTAGCACGGGGCCACATACCTACTCTTCACAACCCTCACACTTGCACGGGGCCACATACCCACTCTTCACAACCCTTCCACTAGCACGGGGCCACATACCCACTATTCACAACCCTGCCACTGACATGAGGCTACATACCCACTTATCAATACACTCCCACTGACACGGGACCACATGCCCACTCTTCACAACGCTACCACTAGCACTAGACCACATACCCACTCTTCACAACCCTGACACTAGCACGGGGTCACATACCCACTCTTCACAACCCTCCGAATGATACGGGGCCACATACCCACTCTTCACAACCCTGACACTGGCACGGGCCACATACCCACTCTTCACAACCCTCCTACTAGCACGGGACCACATACCCACTCTTCAAAAACGTCACACAAGCACAGGGCCACATACCCACTCCTCACAACCCTCACACTAGCATGGGGCCACATACCCACTCTTCACAACCCTCAAACTAGCACGGGGCCACATACCCACTCAATAAAACCCTCCCACTGACACGGGGCCACATACCCACTCTTCACAACCCTCCCACTGACACAGGGTCACATACCCACTCTTCACAACCCTCACACTAGCACGGGACAACATACCCACTCTTCACAACCCTTACACTCGCACGGGACCACATACCCACTCTTCACTACCCTCCCACTTACACGGGGCCAAATACCCACTCTTCACAACCCTTCCACAGGCACCGGGCTACATACCCCCTCTTCACAACACTCACACTAGCAAGGGGCCTCATACCCACTCTTCACAACCCTCGCAATGACACGAGGCCACATACCCACTCTTCACAACCCTCCAACTAGCGCGGGGCCACATACCAACTCATTACAACCCTCCCACTGACACGGGGCAACTTACCTACTCTTCACAACCCTCACACAAGCACTGGGCCACATAGCCACTCTTCACAACTCTCCCACCAGCACGGGGCCACATACCCACTCTTCACAAGCACGGGGCCACATACCCACTTCTGACAACCCTCTTACTAGCACGGGGCCTGATACCCATTCTTCACAACCTCACACTAGCACGGGGCCACATACCCACTCTTCACAACCCTACCACAAGCACAGGGCCAAATACCCACTCTTCACAACCCTGACACTAGCACGGGGCTACATACCGACTCTTCACAACCCTCACACTACCAGGGAGCCACATACCCACTCTTAACAACCCTCACACTAGCACGGGGCCACATACCCACTCTTCAAAAACGTGACACAAGCGCAGGGCCACATACCCATTCTTCACAACCGTCCCACTAGCACGGTGCCACATACCCACACTTCACAACGCTCAAACTAGCACGGGGCCACATACCCACTCTTCACAACCCTTCCACAGGCACGGGGCCAAATACCCACTCTTCACAATCTTACCAGTAGCACGAGGCCACAAACCCACTCTTCCCAACCCTCCCACTTGCATGGGGCCACATTCCCACTCTTCACAACCCTCACACTAGCACGGGGCCAGATACCCACTCTTCACAACCCTCACACTAGCAAGTGGCCACATACTCACTTTTGACAACCCTCACACTAGCTCGGGGCCACATACCCACTCTTCACAACCCTCCCATTACTACAGGACCACATACCCACTCTTCACAACCTTCACACAAGCACGGGGCCAAATACCCACTCTTCACAAACCTCCCACTACCACGGGGCCACATACCCACTCATCAACACCCTGACACTACCACGGGGCCACATACCCACTCTTCACAACCCTCTCACTGACACGGTGCCACATACCTACTCTTCATAACCCTTAAACTATCACGGAGCTACATACCCAATTTTTACAACCCTCTCACAGGCACGTGGCCACATACCCACTCTTCGCAACCCTCACACTAGCACGGGGCCACATACCCACTCTTCACAACCCTCACAATAGCACGGGGCCACATACCCACTATTCACAACCCTCCCTCTACCACGGGGCCAAATACCCACTCATTACAACCCTCACACTAGCACAGGGCCATATACCCACTCTTCACAAGCCTTCCACTAGAACGGGGCAACATACCCACTCTTCAAAACCCTCCCACTGACACGGGGCCACATACCCACTCTTCACAACCCTGACACTAGCACGGGGCCACATACCCCCTTTTCACAACCCTCACAATAGCACGGGGCTACATACCCACTCTTCACAACCCTGACACTACCACGGGGCCACATACCCACTCTTCACAACCCTTCCACTGACACGGCGCCACATACCTACTCTTCACAACCCTGACACTGGCACGGGCCACATACCCACTCGTCACAACCCTCCTACTAGCACGGGACCACATACCCACTCTTCAGAACCCTCCCACTTGCACGGGGCCACATACCACCTCTTCACAACCTTCACACTACCACGGGGCAACATACCCATTCTTCACAACCCTGACACTACCACGGGGCCACATACCCACTCTTCACAACCGTCCCACTGACACGGCGCCACATACCCACTCTTCACAACCCTAAAACTAGCACGGAGCTACATACCCACTCCTCACAACCCTCAAACTAGCACGGGCCACATACCCACTATTCACAACCCTCACACTTGCTCGGGACGACATACCCACTCTTCACAACCCTTACACTAGCACGGGGCCACATACCCACTCTTCACAACCCTTCCACTAGCACAGGGCCTCATACCCACTCTTCACAACTCTTCCACTAGCACGGGACCACATACCCACTCTTCACAATCCTCCCACTGACACGGGGCCACATACCCACTCTTCACAACCCTCATACTAGCACAGGGCCACATACTCAACCTTCACAACCCTCCCACAGGCAGAGGGCCACATACCCACTCTTCACAACCCTGACACTAGCACGGGGCCACATACCCACTATTCACCACCCTGACACTAGCATGGGGCCACATACCCACTCTTCACACCCTTCACTCTAGCACAGGGCCACATACCCACTCTTCACAACCCTCACACTAGCACGGGGCCACCTACCCACTCTTCACAACCCTTCCACTAGCACGGGGCCACATACCCACTCTTCAAACCCCTCCCACAGACACGGGGCCACATACCCACTCTTCACAACTCTCCCACTGACAAGGGGCTACATACCTACTCTTCACAACCCTGACACTAGCACGGGGGCCACATACCCACTCTACACAACCCTCCCACTGACACGTGGCCACATACCCACTCTTCACAACCCATAAACTTGAACGGGGCCACATATCCACTCTTCAGACCCCTCACACTAGCACAGGGCCACGTCTCCACTCTTCACAACCCTTCCACTAAAACGTGTCCACATACCCACTCTTCACAACCCTCCTACTGACACGGGGCCACATACCCACTCTTCAAAACCCTGACACTAGCACGGGGCCACATACTCACTCTTCACAACCCTGACACTACCACGGGGCCACATACCCACTCTTCACAACCCTTCCTCTAACACGGCGCCACATACCCACTCTTCACAACCCTTAAACTAGCACTGGGCTACATACCCACTCTTCACAACCCTCACACTAGCACGGGGCGACATACCCACTCTTCACAACCCTCACACTAGCACGGGACCACATACCCACTCTTCAAAACCCTTACACTAACACGGAGCAACATACCCACTCTTCACAACCCTCACACTAGTACAGGGCCTCATACCCACTCTTCACAACCCTTCAAATAGCAAGTGGCCACATACCCACTCTTCACAACCCTCTCACTGATACGGGGCAACATACCCACTCTTCACAACCCTCCCACTGACACGAGGCCACATACCCACTCTACACAACCCTCCTACTGACACGGGGCCACATACCAACTCTTCACAACCCTCCCACTGACACGAGGCCACATACCCACTCCTCACAACCCTCCCATTGACACGGGGCCACATACCCACTCTTCACAACCCTCTCACAAGCACAGGGCCACATACCTACTCACCCACTCATTACAAACCTCCCAATGACACTGTTCCACATACCCACTTTTCAGAACCCTCCAACTAGCACTGGGCCACATACTTACTCATTACAACCCTCCCACTCACATGGGGCCACATACCCATTCTTCACTCTAGCACGGGGCCACATACCCATTCTTCACTCTAGCACGGGGCCACATACCCACTCTACACAAACTTCCCACTAGAACGGGGCCACATACCCAGTCTTCACAACCCTTCCACTAGCACGGGGCCACATACCCACTCTTCACAACCCTCCCACTAACACGGAGTCACATACCCACTATTCACAACCCTCCCACTGACAAGGGGCTACATACCCACTTTTCACAACCATCCCACTGACACGGGACAACATACCCACTCTTCACAACTTTCACACTAGCACGGGGCCATATACCCACTCTTCACAACCTTCACACTAGCACGGGGCCACATACCCACTCTTCACAACCCTCCCACTAACACGGAATCACATACCCACTATTCACAACCCTCCCACTGACAAGGGGCTACCTACCCACTTTTCACAACCATTCCACTGACACGGGGCCACATACCCACTCTTCACAACCCTCCCACTACTACGGGACCACATACCCACTCTTCACAACCTTCACACAAGCACGGGGCCAAATACCCACTATTCACAAACCTCCCACTACCACGGGGCCACATACCCACTCTTCACAACCCTGACACTACCACGGGGCCACATACCCACTCTTCACAACCCTCCCACTGACACGGTGCCACATACCTAGTCTTCATAACACTTAAACTATCACGGAGCTACATACCCAATTTTTCAACCCTCTCACAGGCACGTGGCCACATACCCACTCTTCGCAACCCTCATACTAGCACGGGGCCACATACCCACTCTTCACAACCCTGACACTAGCACGGGGCCACATGCCGACTCTTCACAACCCTCACACTACCACGGGGCCACATACCCACTCTTCAAAACCCTTACACTAGCACGGGGCCACATACCTACTATTCACAATTCTCGCACTGACACGGGGCCAAATGCCTATTCTTCACAACCCTTAGACTTGCACGGGGCCATATACCCACTCTTCACAATCCTCCAACTAACACGGGGCCGCATACCCACTCTTCACAACCCTGACACTAGCACGGGGCCACATACCCACTCTTCACAACCCTCCCACTGACACAGGGTCACATACCCACTCTTCACAACCCTCACACTAGCACGGGACAACATACCCACTCTTCACAACCCTTACACTCGCACGGGACCACATACCCACTCTTCACTACCCTCCCACTTACACGGGGCCAAATACCCACTCTTCACAACCCTTCCACAGGCACCGGGCTACATACCCCCTCTTCACAACACTCACACTAGCAAGGGGCCTCATACCCACTCTTCACAACCCTCGCAATGACACGAGGCCACATACCCACTCTTCACAACCCTCTAACTAGCGCGGGGCCACATACCAACTCATTACAACCTTCCCACTGACACGGGGCAACATACCTACTCTTCACAACCCTCACACAAGCACGGGGCCACATACCCACTCTTCACAACCCTCCCACCAGCACGGGGCCACATACCCACTCTTCACAAGCACGGGGCCACATACCCACATCTGACAACCCTCCCACTAGCACGGGGCCTGATACCCATTCTTCACAACCTCACACTAGCACGGGGCCACATACCCACTCTTCACAACCCTCCCACAAGCACAGGGCCACATACCCACTCTTCACAACCCTGACACTAGCACGGGGCTACATACCGACTCTTCACAACCCTCACACTACCAGGGAGCCACATACCCACTCTTAACAACCCTCACACTAGCACGGGGCCACATACCCACTCTTCAAAAACGTGACACAAGCGCAGGGCCACATACCCACTCTTCACAACCGTCCCACTAGCACGGTGCCACATACCCACACTTCACAACGCTCAAACTAGCACGGGGCCACATACCCACTCTTCACAACCCTTCCACAGGCACGGGGCCAAATACCCACTCTTCACAATCTTACCAGTAGCACGAGGCCACAAACCCACTCTTCCCAACCCTCCCACTTGCAAGGGGCCACATACCCACTCTTCACAACCCTCACACTAGCAAGTGGCCACATACTCACTTTTGACAACCCTCACACTAGCACGGGGCCACATACCCACTATTCACAACCCTCCCACTATCACGGGGCCAAATACCCACTCATTACAACCCTCACACTAGCACAGGGCCATATACCCACTCTTCACAAGCCTTCCACTAGAACGGGGCAACATACCCACTCTTCAAAACCCTCCCACTGACACGGGGCCACATACCCACTCTTCACAACCCTGACACTAGCACGGGGCCACATACCCCCTTTTCACAACCCTCACAATAGCACGGGGCTACATACCCACTCTTCACAACCCTGACACTACCACGGGGCCACATACCCACTCTTCACAACCCTTCCACTGACACGGCGCCACATACCCACTCTTCACAACCCTTAAACTAGCACGGAGCTACATACATACTCCTCACAACCCCTCAAGCTAGCACGCGTAACATACCCACTCTTCACAACCCTCACACTTGCTCGGGACAACACACCCACTCTTCACAACCCTTACACTAGCACGGGGCCACATACCCACTCTTCACAACCCACACACTAGCAAAGGGCCTCATACCCACTCTTCTCAACTCTTCCACTAGCACGGGACCACATACCCACTCTTCACAACCCTCCCACTGACACGGGGCCACATACCCACTCTTCACAAACTTCACACAAGATTGTGGCCACATACCCACTCATTACAACCCTCCCACTAACACGTTGCTACATACCCACTATTCAGAACCCTCCAACTAGCACGGGGCCACATACCCACTCATTACAACCCTCCCACTGACATGGGGCCACATACCAACTCTTCACAATCTTCAAACTAGCATGGGGCCACATACCCACTCTACACAAACCTCCCACTATTACGGGGCCACATACCCACTCTTCACATCCCTAACAGAAGCACTGGGACACATAACCACTCTTCACAACCTTCACACTAGCACGGGGCCACATACCTACTCTTCACAACCCTCACACTTGCACGGGGCCACATACCCACTCTTCACAACCCTTCCACTAGCACGGGGCCACATACCCACTATTCACAACCCTGCCACTGACATGAGGCTACATACCCACTTATCAATACACTCCCACTGACACGGGACCACATGCCCACTCTTCACAACGCTACCACTAGCACTAGACCACATACCCACTCTTCACAACCCTGACACTAGCACGGGGTCACATACCCACTCTTCACAACCCTCCGAATGATACGGGGACACATACCCACTCTTCACAACCCTGACACTGGCACGGGCCACATACCCACTCTTCACAACCCTCCTACTAGCACGGGACCACATACCCACTCTTCAAAAACGTCACACAAGCACAGGGCCACATACCCACTCCTCACAACCCTCACACTAGCATGGGGCCACATACCCACTCTTCACAACCCTCAAACTAGCACGGGGCCACATACCCACTCAATAAAACCCTCCCACTGACACGGGGCCACATACCCACTCTTTACAACCCTCGCACTACCACGAGGCCACATTCCCACTCTTCACAACCCTGACACTAGCACGGGGCCACATACCCACTCTTCACATCCCTCACACTAGCACGGGGCGACATACCCACTCTTCACAACCCTCTCACTAGCATGGGTCCACATACCCACTCTTCACAACCCTCCCAATGACACGGGGCTACATACCCACTCTTCACAACCCTGACACTAGCACGGGGCCACATGCCCACTCTTCACAACCCTCCCACTTGCACGGGGCCATACACCTACTCTTCACGACCCTCACACTACCACGGGGCAACATATCCACTCTTCACAACCCTGAAACTAGCACAGGGCCATATACCCACTCTTCACAACCCTCCCACTGACACGGTGCCACATCCATACTCTTCACAATCCTTATACAAGCACACGGCCACATACCCACTCTTCACAACCCTCATACTAGCACGGGGCCACATACCCACTCTTCACAACCCTGACACTGGCACGAGCCACATACCCACTCTTCACAACCCTCCTAGTAACACGGGACCACATACCCACTCTTCAAAAACGTCACAAAATCACAGGGCCACATACCCACTCCTCACAACCCTCACACTAGCATGGGGCCACATACCCACTCTTTACAACCCTCACACTAGCACGGGGCCACATACCCACTCAATACAACCCTCCCACTGACACGTTGCCACATACCCACTCTTTACAACCCTCGCACTACCACGAGGCCACATTCCCAGTCTTCACAACCCTGACACTAGCACGGGGCCACATACCCACTCTTCACATCCCTCACACTAGCACGGGGCCACATACCCACTCTTCACAACCCTCTCACTTGCACGGGTCCACATACCCACTCTTCACAACCCTCCCAATGACACGGGGCTACATACCCACTCTTCACAACCCTGACACTAGCACGGGGCCACATGCCCACTCTTCACAACCCTCCCACTTGCACGGGGCCATATACCTACTCTTCACGACCCTCACACTAGCACGGGGCAACATACCCACTCTTCACAACCCTGAAACTAGCACAGGGCCATATACCCACTCTTCACAACCCTCCGACTGACACGGCGCCACATACATACTCTTCACAATCCTTATACAAGCACACGGCCACATACCCACTCTTCACAACCCTCATACTAGCACGGGGCCACATACCCACTCTTCACAACCCTCACACTAACACGGGGCCACATACCCATTCTTTACAACCCTCGCACTAGCACGGGGCCACATACCCACTCTTCACAACCCTGACACTAGGACGGGGCCACATGCCGACTCTTCACAACCCTCACACTACCACGGGGCCACATAACCCACTCTTCAAAACCCTCACACTAGCACGGGGCCACATACCAACTATTCACAATTCTCGCACTGACACGGGCCATATACCTATTCTTCACAACCCTTACACTTGCACGGGGCCATATACCCACTCTTCACAATCCTCCAACTAACACAGGGCCGCATACCCACTCTTCACAACCCTGACACTAGCACGGGGCCACATACCCACTCTTCCGTACCCTCCCACTGACACAGGGCCACATACCCACTCTTCACAACCCTCGCACTAGCACGGGACAACATACCCACTCTTCACAACCCTTACACTCGCACGGGGTCACATACCCACCTTTCACTACCCTCCCACTTACACGGGGCCAAATACCCACTCTTCACAACCCTTCCACAGGCACCGGGCTACATACCCCCTCTTCACAACCCTCGCAATGACACGAGGCCACATACCCACTCTTCACAACCCTCCAACTAGCGCGGGGCCACATACCCACTCATTACAACCCTCCTACTGACACGGGGCAACATACCTACTCTTCACAACCCTCACACAAGCACGGGGCCACATACCCACTCTCCACAACCCTCCCACCAGCACGGGGCCACATACCCACTCTTCACAAGCACGGGGCCTCATACCCAATTCTGACAACCCTCCCACTAGCACGGGGCCTGATACCCACTCTTCACAACCTCACACTAGCACGGGGCCACATATCCACTCTTCACAACCCTCCCACTAGCACAGGGCCACATATCCACTCTTCACAACCCTGACACTAGCACGGGGCTACTTACCGACTCTTCACAACCCTCACACTACCAGGGAGCCACATACCCACTCTTTACAACCCTCACACTAGCACGGGGCCACATACCCACTCTTCAAAATCGTGACACAAGCGCAGGGCCACATACCCACTCTTCACAACCCTCCCACTAGCACGGTGCCACATACCCACACTTCACAACGCTCAAACTAGCACGGGGCCACATACCCACTCTTCACAACCCTCCCACAGGCACGGGGCCAAATACCCACTCTTCACAACCCTCCCACAAGCACGAGGCCACGTACCCACTCTTCACAATCTTCACACTAGCATGGAGCCACATACCCACTCTTCACACCCCTCCCACTGATACGGGACAACATACTCACTCTTCACAACCCTCACACTAGCACGGGGCCACATACCCACTCTTCACAACCCTCACACTAGCAAGTGGCCACATACTCACTTTTGACAACCCTCACACTAGCTCGGGGCCACATACCCACTCTTCACAACCCTGACACTAGCACGGGGCCACATACCGACTCTTCACAACCGTCACACTACCAGGGAGCCACATACCCACTCTTCACCACCCTCACACTAGCACGGGGCCACATACCCACGCTTTAAAAACGTCACACAAACAAAGGGCCACATACCCACCCTTCACAACCCTCCCACTGACACAGGGCCACATACCCACTCTTCACAACCCTCGCTCTAGCACGGGACAACATACCCACTCTTCACAACCCTTACACTCGCACGGGGTCACATACCCACTCTTCACTACCCTCCCACTTACACGGGGCCAAATATCCACTCTTCACAACCCTTCCACAGGCACCGGGCTACATACCCCCTCTTCACAACCCTCAAACTAGCAAGGGGCCTCATACCCACTCTTCACAACGCTCGCAATGACACGAGGCCACATACCCACTCTTCACAACCCTCCAACTAGCGCGGGGCCACATACCCACTCATTACAACCCTCCTACTGACACGGGGCAACATACCTACTCTTCACAACCCTCACACAAGCACGGGGCCACATACCCACTCTTCACAACCCTTCCACCAGCACGGGGCCACATACCCACTCTTCACAAGCACGGTGCCTCATACCCACTTCTGACAACCCTCCCACTAGCACTAGGCCTGATACCCACTCTTCACAACCTCACACTAGCACGGGGCCACATATCCACTCTTCACAACCCTCCCACTAGCACAGGGCCACATACCCACTCTTCACAACCCTGACACTAGCACGGGGCTACATACCGACTCTTCACAACCCTCACACTACCAGGGAGCCACATACCCACTCTTTACAACCCTCACACTAGCACGGGGCCACATACCCACTCTTCAAAATCGTGACACAAGCGCAGGGCCACATACCCACTCTTCACAACCCTCCCACTAGCACGGTGCCACATACCCACACTTCACAACGCTCAAACTAGCACGGGGCCACATACCCACTCTTCACAACCCTCCCACAGGCACGGGGCCAAATACCCACTCTTCACAACCCTCCCACAAGCACGAGGCCACGTACCCACTCTTCACAATCTTCACACTAGCATGGAGCCACATACCCACTCTTCACACCCCTCCCACTGATACGGGACAACATACTCACTCTTCACAACCCTCACACTAGCACGGGGCCACATACCCACTCTTCACAACCCTCACACTAGCAAGTGGCCACATACTAACTTTTGACAACCCTCACACTAGCTCGGGGCCACATACCCACTCTTCACAACCCTGAAACTAGCACGGGGCCACATACCGACTCTTCACAACCGTCACACTACCAGGGAGCCACATACCCACTCTTCACCACCCTCACACTAGCACGGGGCCACATACCCACGCTTTAAAAACGTCACACAAACAAAGGGCCACATACCCACCCTTCACAACCCTCCCACTAGCACGGGGCCACATACCCACACTGCACAACACTCACACTAGCACGGGGCCACATACCCACTCTTCACAACCCTCCCACTAGCACGAGGCCACGTACCCACTCTTCACAACCCTCACACTAGCATGGAGCCACATACCCACTCTTCGCAACCCTCCCACTGACACGGGACAACATACTCACTCTTCACATCCCTACCAGTAGCACGAGGCCACAAACCCACTCTTCCCAACCCTCCCACTTGCATGGGGCCACATACCCACTCTTCACAACCCTCACACTAGCACGGGGCCACATACCCGCTCTTCACAACCCTCACATTAGCACGTGGCCACATACTCACTTTTGACAACCCTCAAACTAGCACGGGGCCACATACCCACTCGTCACAACCCTCTCACAGGCACGGGGCCACATACCCACTCTTCACAACCCTCACACTAGCACGGGGCCACATACCCACTCTTCACAACCCTCCCACTGACACGGGACCACATACCCACTCAACACAACCCTCCCACTTGCACGGGGCCACATACCCACTCTTTACAACCCTCACACTAGCACAGGGCCACATACCCACTCTTCACAACCCTCCCACTTGCACGAAGCCAAAAACCCACTCTTCACAACCCTCCCACTGACACTTCGCCACATACCCACTCTTCACAACCCTTAAACTAGCACGGGGCCACATACCCACTCTTCACAACCCTCACACTAGCACAGGGCCTCATACCCACTCTTCAAAACTCTTCCACTAGCACGAGACCACATACCCACTCTTCACAACCCTCCCACTAATACAGGGCCGCATACCCACTCTTCACAACCCTGACACTAGCACGGGGCCACATACCCACTCTTCCGTACCCTCCCACTGACACAGGGCCACATACCCACTCTTCACAACCCTCGCACTAGCACGGGACAACATACCCACTCTTCACAACCCTTACACTCGCTCGGGGTCACATACCCACCTTTCACTACCCTCCCACTTACACGGGGCCAAATACCCACTCTTCACAACCCTTCCACAGGCACCGGGCTACATACCCCCTCTTCACAACCCTCGCAATGACACGAGGCCACATACCCACTCTTCACAACCCTCCAACTAGCGCGGGGCCACATACCCACTGATTACAACCCTCCTACTGACACGGGGCAACATACCTACTCTTCACAACCCTCACACAAGCACGGGGCCACATACCCACTCTTCACAACCCTCCCACCAGCACGGGGCCACATACCCACTCTTCACAAGCACGGGGCCTCATACCCAATTCTGACAACCCTCCCACTAGCACGGGGCCTGATACCCACTCTTCACAACCTCACACTAGCACGGGGCCACATATCCACTCTTCACAACCCTCCCACTAGCACAGGGCCACATATCCACTCTTCACAACCCTGACACTAGCACGGGGCTACATACCGACTCTTCACAACCCTCACACTACCAGGGAGCCACATACCCACTCTTTACAACCCTCACACTAGCACGGGGCCACATACCCACTCTTCAAAATCGTGACACAAGCGCAGGGCCACATACCCACTCTTCACAACCCTCCCACTAGCACGGTGCCACATACCCACACTTCACAACGCTCAAACTAGCACGGGGCCACATACCCACTCTTCACAACCCTCCCACAGGCACGGGGCCAAATACCCACTCTTCACAACCCTCCCACAAGCACGAGGCCACGTACCCACTCTTCACAATCTTCACACTAGTATGGAGCCACATACCCACTCTTCACACCCCTCCCACTGATACGGGACAACATACTCACTCTTCACAACCCTCACACTAGCACGGGGCCACATACCCACTCTTCACAACCCTCACACTAGCAAGTGGCCACATACTCACTTTTGACAACCCTCACACTAGCTCGGGGCCACATACCCACTCTTCACAACCCTGACACTAGCACGGGGCCACATACCGACTCTTCACAACCGTCACACTACCAGGGAGCCACATACCCACTCTTCACCACCCTCACACTAGCACGGGGCCACATACCCACGCTTTAAAAACGTCACACAAACAAAGGGCCACATACCCACCCTTCACAACCCTCCCACTGACACAGGGCCACATACCCACTCTTCACAACCCTCGCTCTAGCACGGGACAACATACCCACTCTTCACAACCCTTACACTCGCACGGGGTCACATACCCACTCTTCACTACCCTCCCACTTACACGGGGCCAAATATCCACTCTTCACAACCCTTCCACAGGCACCGGGCTACATACCCCCTCTTCACAACCCTCAAACTAGCAAGGGGCCTCATACCCACTCTTCACAACGCTCGCAATGACACGAGGCCACATACCCACTCTTCACAACCCTCCAACTAGCGCGGGGCCACATACCCACTCATTACAACCCTCCTACTGACACGGGGCAACATACCTACTCTTCACAACCCTCACACAAGCACGGGGCCACATACCCACTCTTCACAACCCTTCCACCAGCACGGGGCCACATACCCACTCTTCACAAGCACGGTGCCTCATACCCACTTCTGACAACCCTCCCACTAGCACGGGGCCTGATACCCACTCTTCACAACCTCACACTAGCACGGGGCCACATATCCACTCTTCACAACCCTCCCACTAGCACAGGGCCACATACCCACTCTTCACAACCCTGACACTAGCACGGGGCTACATACCGACTCTTCACAACCCTCACACTACCAGGGAGCCACATACCCACTCTTTACAACCCTCACACTAGCACGGGGCCACATACCCACTCTTCAAAATCGTGACACAAGCGCAGGGCCACATACCCACTCTTCACAACCCTCCCACTAGCACGGTGCCACATACCCACACTTCACAACGCTCACACTAGCACGGGGCCACATACCCACTCTTCACAACCCTCCCACAGGCACGGGGCCAAATACCCACTCTTCACAACCCTCCCACAAGCACGAGGCCACGTACCCACTCTTCACAATCTTCACACTAGCATGGAGCCACATACCCACTCTTCACACCCCTCCCACTGATACGGGACAACATACTCACTCTTCACAACCCTCACACTAGCACGGGGCCACATACCCACTCTTCACAACCCTCACACTAGCAAGTGGCCACATACTAACTTTTGACAACCCTCACACTAGCTCGGGGCCACATACCCACTCTTCACAACCCTGAAACTAGCACGGGGCCACATACCGACTCTTCACAACCGTCACACTACCAGGGAGCCACATACCCACTCTTCACCACCCTCACACTAGCACGGGGCCACATACCCACGCTTTAAAAACGTCACACAAACAAAGGGCCACATACCCACCCTTCACAACCCTCCCACTAGCACGGGGCCACATACCCACACTGCACAACACTCACACTAGCACGGGGCCACATACCCACTCTTCACAACCCTCCCACTAGCACGAGGCCACGTACCCACTCTTCACAACCCTCACACTAGCATGGAGCCACATACCCACTCTTCGCAACCCTCCCACTGACACGGGACAACATACTCACTCTTCACATCCCTACCAGTAGCACGAGGCCACAAACCCACTCTTCCCAACCCTCCCACTTGCATGGGGCCACATACCCACTCTTCACAACCCTCACACTAGCACGGGGCCACATACCCGCTCTTCACAACCCTCACATTAGCACGTGGCCACATACTCACTTTTGACAACCCTCAAACTAGCACGGGGCCACATACCCACTCGTCACAACCCTCTCACAGGCACGGGGCCACATACCCACTCTTCACAACCCTCACACTAGCACGGGGCCACATACCCACTCTTCACAACCCTCCCACTGACACGGGACCACATACCCACTCAACACAACCCTCCCACTTGCACGGGGCCACATACCCACTCTTTACAACCCTCACACTAGCACAGGGCCACATACCCACTCTTCACAACCCTCCCACTTGCACGAAGCCAAAAACCCACTCTTCACAACCCTCCCACTGACACTTCGCCACATACCCACTCTTCACAACCCTTAAACTAGCACGGGGCCACATACCCACTCTTCACAACCCTCACACTAGCACAGGGCCTCATACCCACTCTTCAAAACTCTTCCACTAGCACGAGACCACATACCCACTCTTCACAACCCTCCCACTAATACAGGGCCAAATACCCACTCTTCACAACCCCTAACACAAGAACGTTGTCACATACCCACTCTTCACAACCCTTCCATTAGCACTGAGCTACATACCCACTCTTCACAACCCTCCCACTGACACGGGGCCATATACCGACTCTTCACAACCCTCCCAATGACACGGGGCCACATACCCACTCTTCACATCCCCTCACACAAGAACCGGGCCACATACCCACTTTTCACAACCCGCACACTAGCACGGGGCCACATACCCACTTTTCACAACCTTCCTACAAGAACGGTGCCACATACCCACTCTTCAAAAACTTCGCACAAGCACCTGGCCACATACCCACTCTTCACAACCCTGACACTAACACGGGGCCACATACCCACTCTTCACAACCATCAAACTAGCACTGGGCCACATACCCACTCATCACAACCCTCTCACTAGCACGGGGCCACATACCCATTCTTCACAACCCTTCCACTGACACAGGACCACATTCCCACTCTTCACAACCGTAACACTTGCACGGGGCCATATACCCACTCTTAACAACACTCTCACTAACACGGGGCCACATACCCACTCTTCACAACCCTGACACTAGCACGGGGCCACATACCCACTCTCCACAACCCTCACACTTGCTCGGGACCACATACCCACTCTTCACAACCCTTACACTAGCACGGGGCCACATACCCACTCTTCACAACCCTCACACTAGCACAGGGCCTCATACCCACTCTTCACAACTCTTCCACTAGCACGGGACCACATACCCACTCTTCACAAGCCTCCCACTGACAAGGGGCCACATACCCACTCTTCACAACCTTCACACAAGCACGTGGCCACATACCCACACATTACAACCTTCCCACTAACACGTTGCCACATACCCACTATTCAGAACCCTCCAACTAGCACGGGGCCACATACCCACTCATTACAACCCTCCCACTGACATGGGGCCACATACCAACTCTTCACAATCTTCAAACTAGCATGGGGCCACATACCCACTCTACACAAACCTCCCACTAACACGGGGCCACATACCCACTCGTCACAACCCTGACAGAAGCACTGGGACACATAACCACTCTTCACAACCTTCACACTAGCACGGGGCCACATACCTACTCTTCACAACCCTCACACTTGCACCGGGCCACATACCCACTCTTCACAACCCTTCCACTAGCACGGGACCACATACCCACTCTTCACAACCCTGACACTAGCACGGGGTCACATGCCCACTCTTCACAACCCTCCCACTGACACGGGGCCACATACCGACTCTTCACAACCCCTCACACAAGAACGGGGCCACATACCCACTCTTCACATCCCGCACACTAGCACGGGGCCACCTACCCACTCTTCACAACCCTCTCAATGACACGGGGCCAAATACACACTCTTCACAACCCCTCACACAAGAACGGGGCCACATACCCACTATTCACAACCCGCACACTAGCACGGGGCCACCTACCCACTCTTCACAACCCTGACACTGGCATGGGCCACATACCTACTCTTCACAACCCTCCTACTAGCACGGGGCCACATACCCACTCTTCAAAAACGTCACACAAGCACAGGGCCACATACCCACTCTTCACAACCCTCACACTAGCACGGGGCCACATACCTACTCAATACAACCCTCCCACTGACACGGGGCCACATACTCACTCTTTACAACCCTCGCACTAGAACGAGGCCACATACCCACTCTTCACAACCCTGACACTAGCATGGGGCCACATACCCACTCTTCACAACCCTCACACTAGCACGGGGCCACATACCCACTCTTCACAACCCTCCCACTGACACGGGGCTACATACCCACTCTTCACAACTTTGACACTAGCACGGGGCCACATGCCCACTCTTCACAACCCTCCCACTTGCACGGGGACGCATACCTACTCTTCACGACCCTCACACTAGCACTGGGCAACATACCCACTCTTCACAACCCTGAAACTAGCACAGGGCCATATACCCACTCTTCACAACCCTCCCACTGACACGGCGCCACATACATACTCTTCACAATCCTCACACAAGCACACGGCCACATACCCACTCTTCGCAACCCTCACACTAGCACGGGGCCACATACCCACTCTTCACAACCCTCACACTAACACGGGGCCACATACCCATTCTTTACAACCCTCGCACTAGCACGGGGCCACATACCCACTCTTCACAACCCGCACACTAGCACGGGGCCACATACCCACTCTTCACAACCCTGAAACTAGCACGGGACCACATGCCGACTCTTCACAACCCTCACACTACCACAGGGCCATATACCCACTCTTCACAACCCTCACACTAGCACGGGGCCACATACCTACTATTCACAATTCTCGCACTGACACGGGGCCATATACCTATTCTTCACAACCCTCACACTAGCACGGGACCACATACCAACTCTTCACAACCCTCCCACTTACACGGGGCCAAATACCCACTCTTCACAACCCTCCCACAGGCATCGGGCTACATACCCACTCTTCACAACCCTCACACAAGCAAGGAGCCTCATACCCACTCTTCACAACCCTCGCAATGACACGAGGCCACATACCCACTCTTCACAACCCTCCAACTAGCGCGGGGCCACATACCCACTCATTACAACCCTCCCACTGACACGGGGCAACATACCTACTCTTCACAACCATCACACAAGCACGGGGCCACATGCCCACTCTAACAACCCGCCCACAAGCACAGGGCCACATACCCACTCTTCACAACCTTCCCACAAGCACGGGGCCACATACCCACTTCTGACAACCCTCCCACTAGCACGGGTCCACATACCCACTTTTCACAACCTCACACTAGCACGGAGCCACATACCCACTCTTCACAACCCTTCCACAAGCACAGGGCCACAAACCCACTCTTGAAAACCCTGACACTAGCACGGGGCCACATACCGACTCATCAGAACCCTCACACGACCAGGGAGCCACATACCCACTCTTCACAACACTAACACTAGCACGGAGCCACATACTCACTCTTCAAAAACGTCACACAAGCACAGGGCCACATACCAACTCTTCACAACCCTCCCACTAGCACGGCGCCACACACACACACTTCACAACGCTCACACTAGCACGGGGCCACAAACCCACTCTTCACAACCCTCCCACAGGCACGGGGCCACATACCCACTCTTTACAACCCTCCCACTAGCACGAGGACACGTATCCACTCTTCACAACCCTCACACTAGCATGGAGCCACATACCCACTCTTCACACCCCTCCCACTGACACGGGACAACAAACTCACTCTTCACAACCCTCACACTAGCACGTGGCCACATACTCACTTTTGACAACCCTCAAACTAGCACGGGGCCACATACCCACTCGTCACAACCCTCCCACAGGCACGGGGCCACATACCCACTCCTCACAACCCTCACACTAGCACGAAGCCACATACCCACTCTTCAAACCCTCCCACTGACACGGGACCACATACCCACTCATCACAACCCTCCCACTTGCACGGGGCCACATACCCACTCTTTACAACCCTCACACTAGCACGGGGCCCCATACCCACTCTTCACAACCCTCCCACTTGCACGGAGCCACATACCCACTCTTCACAACCCCCCCACTGACACGGCGCCACATACCCACTCTTCACAAACCTTAAACTAGCACGGGGCCACATACCCACTCTTCACAACCCTCACACTAGCACAGGGCCTCATACCCACTCCTCACAACTCTTCCACTCGCACGAGACCACATACCCACTCTTCACAACCCTCCCACTAATACAGGGCAAAATTCTTACTCTTCACAACCCCTAACACAAGAACGTTGTCACATACCCACTCTTCACAACCCTTCCATTAGCACGGAGCTACATACCCACTCTTCACAACCCTCCCACTGACACGGTGCCATATACCGACTCTTCACAACCCTCCCAATGACACGGGGCCACATACCCACTCTTCACAACCCTCCTACAAGAACGCTGCCACATACCCACTCTTCAAAAACTTCACACAACCACAGGGCCACATACCCACTCTTCACAACCCTCCCACTAGCACGGGGTCACATACCCACTCTTCACAACTCTCACACTAGCACGGGGCCACATACCCACTCTTCACAACCCTCACACTAGCACGAGGCCACATACCCACTCTTCACAACCCTGACACTAGCACGGGGCCACATACCTATTCTTTACAACCCTCGCACTAGCACGGGCCACATACCCACTCTTCACAACCCTGACACTAGGACGGGGCCACATGCCGACTCTTCACAACCCTCATACTACCACGGGGCCACATACCCACTCTTCAAAACCCTCACACTAGCACGGGGCCACATACCTACTATTCACAATTCTCGCACTGACACGGGGCCATATACCTATTCTTCAAAACCCTTACACTTGCACGGGGCCATATACCCACTCTTCACAATCCTCCAACTAACACGGGGTCGCATACCCACTCTTCACAACCCTGACACTAGCACGGGGCCACATACCCACTCTTCACAACCCTCCCACTGACACAGGGCCACATACCCACTCTTCACAACCCTCACACTAGCACGGGACAACATACCCACTCTTCACAACCCTCACACTCGCACGGGGTCACATACCCACTCCTCACTACCCTCCCACTTACACGGGGCCAAATACCCACTCTTCACAACCCTTCCACAGGCACCGGGCTACATACCCCCTCTTCACAACCCTCACACTAGCAAGGGGCCTCATACCCACTCTTCACAACCCTCGCAATGACACGAGGCCACATACCCACTCTTCAACACCCTCCAACTAGCGCGGGGCCACATAGTCACTCATTACAACCCTCCTACTGACACGGGGCAACATACCTACTCTTCACAACCCTCACACAAGCACGGGGCCACATACCCACTCTTCACAACCCTCCCACCAGCACGGGGCCACATACCCACTCTTCACAAGCACGGGGCCTCATACCCACTTCTGACAACCCTCCCACTAGCACGGGGCCTGATACCCACTCTTCACAACCTCACACTAGCACGGGGCCACATACCCACTCTTCACAACCCTCCCACAAGCACAGGGCCACATACCCACTCTTCACAACCCTGACACTAGCACGGGGCTACATACCGACTCTTCACAACCCTCACACTACCAGGGAGCCACATACCCACTCTTTACAACCCTCACACTAGCACGGGGCCACATACCCACTCTTCAAAATCGTGACACAAGCGCAGGGCCACATACCCACTCTTCACAACCCTCCCACTAGCACGGTGCCACATACCCACACTTCACAACGCTCAAACTAGCACGGGGCCACATACCCACTCTTCACAACTCTCCCACAGGCACGGGGCCACATACCCACTCTTCACAACCCTCACACTAGCACGGGGCCACATACCCACTCATCACAACCAACCACTAGCACGGGGCCACATACCCATTCTTCACAAGCACGGGGCCTCATACCCACTTCTGGCAACCCTCCCACTAGCACGGGGCCTGATACCCACTCTTCACAACCTCACACTAGCACGGGGCCACATACCCACTCTTCACAACCCTCCCACAAGCACAGGGCCACATACCCACTCTTTACAACCCTGACACTAGCACGGGGCTACATACCGACTCTTCACAACCCTCACACTACCAGGGAGCCACATACCCACTCTTAACAACCCTCACACTAGCACGGGGCCACATACCCACTCTTCAAAATCGTGACACAAGCGCAGGGCCACACACCCACTCTTCACAACCCTCCCACTAGCACGGTGCCACATACCCACACTTCACAACGCTCAAACTAGCACGGGGCCACATACCCACTCTTCACAACCCTCCCACAGGCACGGGGCCACATACCCACTCTTCACAACCCTCACACTAGCACGGGGCCACATACCCACTCATCACACCCAACCACTAGCACGGGGCCACATACCCATTCTTCACAACCCTTCCACTGACACAGGGCAACATACACACTCTTCACAACCGTTACACTTGCACGGGGCCACATACCCACTCTTAACAACACTCTCACTAGCACGGGGCCACATACCCACTCTTCACAACCCTGACACTAGCACGGGGTCACATACCCACTCTTCACAACCCTCACACTAGCACGGGGCCACATACCCACTCTTCACAACCCTCTCACTAGCACGTGGCCACAAACCCATTCTTCACAACCCTCCCACTGACACAGGGCCACATTCCCACTCTTCACAACATTCACACAAGCACGGAGCCACACACCCACTCTTCACAATTCTCACACTAACACGGGGCTACATACCCACTCTTTACAACCCTGACACTAGCACAGGGCCACATGCCGACTCTTCACAACCCTCACACTACCACTGGGCCACATACCCACTCTTCACAACCCTCACACTAGCACGGGGCCACATACCTACTATTCACAATTCTCCCACTGACACGGGGCCATATACCTATTCTTCACAACCCTTACACTTGCATGGGGCCACATGCCCACTCTTAACAACACTCTCACTAGCACGGGGCCACATACCCACTCTTCACAACCCTGACACTAGCACGGGGCCACATACCCACTCTTCACAACCCTCACACTAGCACGGGGCCACATACCCACTCTTCAATACCCTCTCACTAGCACGTGGCCACAAACCCATTCTTCACAACCCTCCCACTGACACAGGGCCACATTCCCACTCTTCACAACCTTCACACAAGCACGGGGCCACACACCCACTCCTCACAATTCTCACCCTAACACGGGGCTACATACCCACTCTTTACAACCCTGACACTAGCACAGGGCCACATGCCGACTCTTCACAACTCTCACACTACCACTGGGCCACATACCCACTCTTCACAACCCTCACACTAGCACGGGGCCACATACCTACTATTCACAATTCTCCCACTGACACGGGGCCATATACCTATTCTTCACAACCCTTACACTTGCACGGGGCCACATGCCCACTCCTCACAATCCTCCAACTAACACGGGGCCGCATACCCAGTCTTCACAACCCTGACACTAGCACGGGGCCACATACCCACTCTTCACAACCCTCCCACTGACACAAACCACATACCCACTCTTCACAACCCTCACACTAGCACGGGACCACATACCCACTCTTCACAACCCTCACACTAGCAAGGGGCCTCATACCCACTTTCCACAATCCTCGCAATGACACGAGGCCACATACCCACTCTTCACAACCCTCCAACTAGCGCGGGGCCACATACCCACTCATTACAACCCTCCCACTGACACGGGGCAACATACCTACTCTTCACAACCCTCACACAAGCACGGGACCACATACCCACTCTTCACAACCCTCCCACCAGCACGGGGCCACATACCCACTCTTCACAACCTTCCCACAAGCACGGGGCCACATTCCCACTTCTGGCAACCCTCCCACTACCACGGGGACACATACCCACTATTCACAACCTCACACTAGCACGGGTCCACATACCCACTCTTCACAACCCTCCCACAAGCACAGGGCCACATACCCACTCTTCACAACCCTGACACTAGCACGGTGCCACATACCCACTCTTCACAACACTCTCACTAGCACGGGGCCACATACTCACTCTTCACAACCGTCCCACTGACACAGGGCCACATTCCCACTCTTCACAACCTTCACACAAGCACGCGGCCACATACCCACTCTTCACAACCCTCCCACTAGCACGCGGCCACATACCCACACTTCACAACCCTCACACTAGCACGGGGCCACATACCCACTCTTCACAACCCTCCCACAAGCACGGGGCCACATACCCACTCTTCACAATCCTCACACTAGCACGGGGCCACATACCCACTTTTCAAAACCCTGACACTAGCACGGGGCCACATGCCGACTCTTCACAACCCTCACACTACCACGGGGCCACATACCCACTCTTCACAACCCTCACACTAGCACGGGGCCACATACCTACTATTCACAATTCTCGCACTGACACGGGGCCATATACCTATTCTTCACAACCCTTACACTTGCACGGGGCCACATGCCCACTCCTCACAATCCTCCAACTAACACGGGGCCGCATACCCAGTCTTCACAACCCTGACACTAGCACGGGGCCACATACCCACTCTTCACAACCCTCCCACTGACACAGGGCCACATACCCACTCTTCACAACCCTCACACTAGCACGGGACCACATACCCACTCTTCATAACCCTCACACTAGCAAGGGGCCTCATACCCACTTTCCGCAACCCTCGCAATGACACGAGGCCACATACCCACTCTTCACAACCCTCCAACTAGCGCGGGGCCACATACCCACTCATTACAACCCTCCCAATGACACGGGGCAACATACCTACTCTTCACAACCCTCACACAAGCACGGGGCCACATACCCACTCTTCACAACCCTCCCACCAGCACGGGGCCACATACCCACTCTTTACAACCTTTCCACAAGCACGGGGCCACATACCCACTTCTGACAACCCTCCCACTTGCACGGGGACACATACCCACTATTCACAACCTCACACTAGCACGGGGCCACATACCCACTTTTCACAACCCTCCCACAAGCACAGGGCCACATACCCACTCTTCACAACCCTGCCACTAGCACGGGGCCACATACCCACTCTTCACAACACTCTCACTAGCACGGGGCCACATACCCACTCATCACAACCCTCCCACTGACTCAGGGCCACATTCCCACTCTTCACAACCCTCCCACAAGCACGGGGTCACATACCCTCTCTTCACAATCCTTACACTAGCACGGGGCTACATACCCACTCTTCACAACCCTGACACTAGCACGGGGCCACATGCCGACTCTTCACAACTCTCACACTACCACGGGGCCACATACCCACTCTTCACAACCCTCACACTAGCATGGGGCCACATACCTACTATTCACAATTCTAGCACTGACACGGGGCCATATACCTATTCTTCACAACCCTTACACTTGCACGGGGCCACATGCCCACTCCTCACAATCCTCCAACTAACACGGGGCCGCATACCCACTCTTCACAACCCTGACCCTAGCACAGGCCACATACCGACTCTTCACAACCCTCACACTACCAGGGAGCCACATACCCACTCTTTTCAATCCTCACACTAGCACGGGGCCAAATACCTACTATTCACAATCCTCGCACTGACACGGGGCCACATACCTACTCTTCACAACCCTGACACTAGCATGTGGCCACATACCTACTCTTAACAACCGTCACTCTAGCAGACGGCCACATACCGACATTTCACAACCCTTTTACTAGAACGGGGCCACATACCACTCTTCACAACCCACCAACTAGCACGGGGCCACATACCCACTCATTACAACCCTCCTACTGACACGGGGGAACATACCTACTCTTCACAACCCTCACACAAGCACGGGGCCACATACCCACTCATTGCAACATTCCCACTGACACGGTGCCACATACCCACTGTTTAGAACCCTCCAACTAGCACGGGGCCACATACCAACTCATTACAACCCTCCCACTGAAATGGTGCCACCTACCCACTCTTCACAACCTTCACACTAGCACAGGGCCACATACCCACTCTACACAAACCTCCCACTGGCACGGGGCCACATACCCACTCTTCAAAACCCTGACACTAGTACGGGGCCACAAACCCACTCTTCACAACCCTCCCAGTGACACGGAGTCACATGCCCACTATTCACAACCCTCCCAATGACAAGGGGCTTTATACCCACTCTTCTCAACCATCCCTCTGACACGGAACCACACACCCACTCTTCACAACGCTGCCACTAGCACGGGGTCACATACCCACTCTTCACAACCCTGACACTAGCACGAGGCTACATACCCACACTTCACAACCCTTCCATTAGCACGGAGACTCATACCCGCTCTTCACAACCCTCCCACTAGCACGGGGCCACATACCAACTCTTCACATCCTTAACACAAGCACGGGGCCAAATACCCACTCTTCACAACCCTCCCACTAGCACGGGGCCACATACCCACTCTTCACAACCCTCACACTAGCACAGGGCCACATACCCAACCTTCTCAACCCTCCCACAGGCATGGGGCCACATACCTACTCTTCACAACCCTGAGAATAGCACGGGGCCACATACCCACTCTT
The DNA here is from genome assembly GCF_040958095.1 of Procambarus clarkii. NCBI lineage: Eukaryota > Metazoa > Arthropoda > Malacostraca > Decapoda > Cambaridae > Procambarus > Procambarus clarkii. Next base: position 991,303 of record NW_027189173.1, read on the forward strand.
CACAACCCTGATACTAGCACGGGGCCACATTCCCACTCTTCACAACCCTCACACTAGCACGGGGCCACATACCCACTCTTCACAACCCTCATACTAGCACGGGGCAACATACCCACTCTTCACAACCCTCCCACAAGCACGGGGCCACATACCCTCTCTTCACAATCCTCACACTAGCACGGGGCCACATACCCACTCTTCACAACCCTGACACTAGCACGGGGCCACATGCCGACTCTTCAGAACCCTCACACTACCACGGGGCCACATACCCACTCTTCACAACCCTCACACTAGCACGGGGCCACATACCTACTATTCACAATTCTCGCACTGACACGGGGCCATATACCTATTCTTCACAACCCTCGCACTAGCACGGGACCACATACCCACTCCTCACAAACCTCCAACTAACACCGGGCCGCATACCCACTCTTCACAACCCTGACACTAGCACGGGGCCACATACCCACTCTTCACAACCCTCCCACTGACACAGGGCCACATACCCACTCTTCACAACCCTCGCACTAGCACGGGACCACATACCCACTCTTCACAACCCTTACACTAGCATGGGGCCACATACCCACTCTTCACATCCCTCCCACTTACACGGGGCCAAATACCCACTCTTCACAACCCTCCCACAGGCACCGGCCTACATACCCACTCTTCACAACCCTCACACTAGCAAGGGGCCTCATACCCACTCTTCACAACCCTGGCAATGACACGAGGCCACGTACCCACTCTTCACAACCCTCCAACTAGCGCGGGGCTACATACCCACTCATTACAACCCTCCCACTGACACGTAGCATCATAAGTACTCTTCACAACCCTCACACAAGCACGGGGCCACATACCCACTCTTCACAACCCTCCCACCAGCACGGGGCCACATACCCACTCTTCACAACCTTCCCACGGGCACGGGGCCTCATACCCACTTCTGACAACCCTCCCACTAGCACGGGGCCACATACCCACTCTTCACAACCTCACACTAGCACGGGGCCACATACCCACTCTTCACAACCCTCTCACAAGCAAAGGGCAACATACCCACTCTTCACAACCCTGACACTAGCATAGGCCACATACCGACTCTTCACAACCCTCACACTACCAGGTTATCTTGAGGTTATCTTTAGATGATTTCGGGGCTTTTTAGTGTCCCCGCGGCCCGGTCCTCGACCAGGCCTCCACCCCCAGGAAGCAGCCCGTGACAGCTGACTAACACCCAGGTACCTATTTTACTGCTAGGTAACAGGGGCATAGGGTGAAAGAAACTCTGCCCATTGTTTCTCGCCGGCGCCTGGGATCGAACGCAGGACCACAGGCTCACAAGTCCCGCGTGCTGTCCGCTCGGCCGACCGGCTCCCTACCAGGGAGCCACATACCCACTCTTTTCAATCCTCACACTAGCACGGGGCCAAATACCTACTATTCATAATCCTCGCACTGACACGGGGCCACATACCTACTATTCACAACCCTGACACTAGCACGGGGCCACATACCCACTCTTAACAACCCTCACTCTAGCAGAGGGCCACATACCGACATTTCACAACCCTTTCACTAGAACGGGGCCACATACCACTCTTCACAACCCTCCAACTAGCTCGGGGCCACATACCCACTCATTACAACCCTCCTACTGACACGGGGGAACATACCTACTATTCACAACCCTCACACAAGCACGGGGCCACATACCCACTCATTGTAACCCTCCCACTGACACGGTGCCACATACCCACCGTTTAGAACCCTCCAACTAGCACGGGGCCACATACCAACTCATTACAACCCTCCCACTGAAATGGTGCCACATACCCACTCTTCACAACCTTCACACTAGCACAGAGCCACATACCCACTCTACACAAACCTCCCACTAGCACGGGGCCACATACCCACTCTTCAAAACCCTGACACTAGCTCGGGGCCACAAACACACTCTTCACAACCCTCCCAATGACACAGAGTCACATGCCCACTATTCGCAACTCTCCCAATGACAAGGGGCTATATACCCACTCTTCTCAACCATCCCTCTGACACGGGACCACATACCCACTCTTCACAACGCTACCACTAGCACGGGGCCACATACCCACTCTTCACAACCCTGAAACTAGCACGAGGCTACATACCCACACTTCACAACCCTTCCATTAGCACGGAGCCTCATACCCACTCTTCACAACCCTCCCACTAGCACGGGGCCACATACCCACTCTTCACATCCTTAACACAAGCACGGGGCCAAATACCCACTCTTCACAACCCTCCCACTAGCACGGGGCCACATACCCACTCATCACAACCCTCACACTAGCACAGTGCCACATACCCAACCTTCTCAACCCTCCTACAGTCAGGCGGCCACATACCTACTCTTCACAACCCTGAGAATAGCACGGGGCCACATACCCACTCTTCACAACCCTGACACTAGCACGGGGCCACATACTCACTCTTCACAACCTTCACACTAGCACGGGGCCACATACCCACTCTTCACAACCCTGACATTAGCACGGGGCCACATACCTACTATTCACAATTCTCGCAGTGACACGGGGCCATATACCTATTTTTCACAACCCTTACATTTGCACGGGGCCACATACCCACTCTTCACAATCATCCAACTAACACGGGGGCTGCATACCCACTCTTCACAACCCTGACACTAGCACGGGGCCACATCCCCACTCTTCACAACCCTCCCACTGACACGGGGCCACATACCCACTCTTCACAACCCTCAAACTAGCACGGGACCACATACCCACTCTTCACAACCCTTACACTAGCACGGGGCCACATACCCACTCTTCACAACCCTCACACTAGCACAGGGCCTCATACCCACTCTTCACAACTCTTCCACTAGCACGAGACCACATACGCACTCTTCGCAACCCTCACACTAGCACAGGGCCTCATACCCACTCTTCACAACTTTTCCACTAGCACGGGACCACATACCCACTCTTCACAACCCTTCCATTAGCACGGAGCTACATACCCACTCTTCACTACCCTCCCACTGATACGGGGCCACATACCCACTCTTCACAACCCTGACACTAGCACGGGGGCAAAAAAACCACTCTTCACAACCCTCCCACTGACACGGGGCCACATACCCACTCTTCACAACCCCCAAACTTGCACGGGGCCACATATCCACTCTTCACACCCCTCACACTAGCACAGGGCCACGTACCCACTCTTCACAACCCTTCCACTAAAACGTGGCCACATACCAACTCTTCACAACCCTCCTACTGACAAGGAGCCACATACCCACTCTTCACAACCCTGACACTAGCACGGGGACACATACTCACTCTTCAGAACCCTCCCACTTGCACGGGGACACATACACCTCTTTACAACCCTCACACTTCCACGGGGCCACATACCCACTCTTCACAACCCTGACACTACCACGGGGCCACATACCCCACTCTTCACAACCCTCCCACTAACACGGCGCCACATACCCACTCTTCACAACCCTTACACTACCACGGGGCCACATACCCACTCTTCACAACCCTCACACTAGCACGGAGCCACATACCCACTCTTCACAACCCTCACACTAGCACAGGGCCTCATACCCACTCTTCACAACCCTTCCATTAGCACGGAGCTACATACCCACGCTTCACAACCCTCCCACTGACACGGGGCCACATACCGACTCTTCACAACCTTCCCAATGACACGGGGCCACATACCCACTCTTCACAACCCCTCACACAAGAACGGGGCCACATACCCACTCTTCACAACCCGCACACTAGCACGGGGCCACATACCCACTCATCACAACCCTGACACTGGCACGGGCCACATACCCACTCTTCACAACCCTCCTACTAGCACGGGGCCACATACCCACTCTTCAAAAACTTTACACAAGCACAGGGCCACATTCCCACTCTTCACAACATTCACACTAGCATGGGACCACATACCCACTCTTCACAGCCCTCACACTAGCACGGGGCCACATACGCACTCACTACAACCCTCCCACTGACACGGGACCACATACCCACTCTTTACAACCCTCGCTCTAGCACGAGGCCACATACCCACTCTTCACAACCCTGACACTAGCACGGGGCCACATACTCGCTCTTAACAACCCTCACACTAGCACGGGACCACATACCCACTCTTCACAACCCTCTCACTAGCACGGGGCCACATACCCACTCTTCACAACCCTCCCACTTGCACGGGGCCACATACCCACTCTTCACGACCCTCACACTAGCACGGGCAACATACCCACTCTTCACAACCCTGAAACTAGCACAGGGCCATATACCCACTCTTCACAACCCTCCCACTGACACGGCGCCACATACATACTATTCACAATCCTGACACAAGCACACGGCCACATACCCACTCTTCACAACCCTCACACTAGCACGGGGCCACATACCCTCTCTTCACAACTTTACACTAGCACGGGGCCACATACCCACTCTTCACAACCCTCCCACAAGCAAAGGGCAACATACCCACTCTTCACAACCCTGACATTAGCACGGGGCCACATACCGACTCTTCACAACCCTCACTCTACTAGGGAGCCACATACCCACTCTTCTCAATCCTCACACTAGCACGGGGCCACATACCTACTATTTACAATCCTCGCACTGACACGGGGCCAAATACCTACTCTTCACAACCCTGACACTAGTACGGGGCCACATACCTACTCTTGACAACCCTCACTCTAGCAGAGGGCCACATACCGACATTTCACAACCCTTTCACTAGAACGGGGCCACATACCACTCTTCACAACCTTGCAACTAGCACGGGGCCACATACCGTCTCATTACAACCCTCCCACTGACACGGGGGAACATACCTACTCTTCACAACCCTCACACAAGCACGGGGATACATACCCAGTCATTGCAACCCTCCCACTGATACGGTGCCACATACCAACTATTCACAACCATCATACTAGCACAGGGCCACATACCCACTCTACACAAACCTCCCACTAGCACGGGGCCACATACCCACTCTTCAAAACCCTGACACTAGCACGGGGCCACATACCCACTCTTCACAGCCCTGATACTAGCACGAGTCTACATACCCACACTGCACAACCCTTCCATTAGCACGGAGCCTCATACCCACTCTTCACAACCCTCCCACTAGCACGGGGCCACATACCCAATTTTCACAACCCTCACACTAGCACAGGGCCACATACCCAACCTTCACAACCCTCCCACAGGCAGGGGGCCACATACCCACTTTTCACAACCCTGAGAATTGCACGGGGCCACATACCCACTCTTCACAACCCTGACACTAGCACGGGGCCACATACCCACTCTTCACAACCTTCACACTAGCACGGGGCCACATACCCACTCTTCACAACCCTCACTCTAGCACGGGGCCACATACCCACTTTTCACAACCCTCACACTAGCACGGGGCCACATCCCCACTCTTCACAACCCTCCCACTGACCCGGGGCCACATACCCACTCTTCACAACCCTCACACTAGCACGGGACCACATACCCACTCTTCACAACCCTTCCACTAGCACGGGAGCACATACGCACTCTTCACATCCCTCCTACTGATACGGGGCCACATACCTACTCTTCACAACCCCTCACACAAGAACGGGGTCACATACCCACTCTTCACAACCCTTCCATTAGCACGGAGCTACATACCCACTCTTCACAACCCTCCCACTGATACGGGGCCACATACCGACTCTTCACAACCCCTCACAAAAGAACCGGGCTGCATGCTCACTCTTCACAACCCTGACACTAGCACGGGGCCACATACCCACTCTTCACAACCCTGAAACTAGCACGGGGCCACATACCCACTATTCACAACCTTCACACTAGCACGGGGCCACATACCCACTCTTCACAACTCTCACACTAGTACGGGGCCACCTACCCACTCTTCACAACCCTTCCACTAGCACGGGGCCATATACCCACTCTTCACAACCCTCCCAATGACACGGGGCAACATACCCACTCTTCACAACCCTCCCACTGACAGGGGGCTACATATCACTTCTCACAACCCTCCCACTGACACGGGACCACATACCAACCCTTCACAACGCTACCACTAGCACGGGGCCACATACCCACTCTTCACAACCCTCCGACTGATACGGGGCCACATACCCACTCTTCACAACCCCCAAACTTGCACGGGGCCACATATCCACTCTTCACACCCCTCACACTAGCACAGGGCCACGTACCCACTCTTCACAACCCTTCCACTAAAACGTGGCCACATACGCACTCTTCACAACCTTCCTACTGGCAAGGGGCCACATACCCACTCTTCACAACCCCCAAACTTGCACGGGGCCACATATCCACTCTTCACACCTTTCACACTAGCACAGGGCCACGTACCCACTCTTCACAACCCTTCCACTAAAACGTGGCCACATACCCACTCTTCACAACCTTCCTACTGACACGAGGCCACATACCCACTCTTCACAACCCTGACACTAGCACTGGGACACATACTCACTCTTCAGAACCCGCCAACTTGCACGGGGCCACGTACACCTCTTCACAACCCTCAAACTATCACGGGGCCACATACCCACTCTTCACAACCCTGACACTACCACGGGGCCACATACCCCACTCTTCACAACCCTCCCACTAACACGGCGCCACATACCCACTCTTCAAAACCTTTACACTACAACGGGGCCACATACCCACTTTTCAACACCCTCACACTAGCACGTGGCCACATACCCACTCTTCACAACTCTCACACTAGCACGGAACCACATACCCACTCTTCACAACCCTTACACTAACACGGAGCCACATACCCACTCTTCACAACCCTCCCACTTACACGGGGCCACATACCGACTCTTCACAACCCTCCCAATGACACGGGGCCACATACCCACTCTTCAAAAACTTCACACAAGCACAGGGCCACATACCCTCTCTTCACAACCCTCACACTAGCACGGGGCCACATACGCACTCAATACAACCCTCCCACTGACTCGGGGCCACATACCCACTCTTTACAACCCTCGCTCTAGCACGAGACCACATACTTACTCTTCACAACCCTGACACAAGCACGGGGCCACATACCCACTCTTAACAACCCTCACACAAGCACGGGGCCACATACCCACTCTTCACAACCTTTTCACTAGCACGGGGCCACATGCCCACTCTTCGCAACCCTCCCACTTGCACAGGGGCCACATACCCACTCTTCACGACCCTCACACTAGCACGGGGCCACATACCCACTCTTCACAACCTTTTCACTAGCACGGGGCCACATGCCCACTCTTCGCAACCCTCCCACTTGCACAGGGGCCACATACCCTCTCTTCACGACCCTCACACTAGCACGGGGCAACATACCCACTCTTCACAACCCTGAAATTAGCACAGGACCATATACCCACTCTTCACAACCCTCCCACTGACACGGCAACTCATACATACTATTCACAATCCTGACACAAGCACACGGCCACATACCCACTCTTCACAACCCTCACACTAGCACGGGGCCACATACCCACTCTTCACAACTTCACACTAGCACGGGGCCACATACCCACTCTTCACAACCCTCCCACAAGCAAAGGGCAACATTCCCACTCGTCACAACCCTGACACTAGCACGGGGCCACATACCGACTCTTCACAACCCTCACACTATCTGGGAGCCACATACCCACTCTTCTCAATCCTCACACTAGCACGGGGCCACATACCCACTATTCACAATCCTCGCACTGACACGGGGCCACATACCTACTCTTCACAACCCTGACACTAGCACGGGGCCACATACCCACTCTTAACAACCCTCACTCTAGCAGAGGGCCACATACCGACATTTCACAACCCTTTCACTAGAACGGGGCCACATACCACTCTTCACAACCCTCCAACTAGCTCGGGGCCACATACCCACTCATTACAACCCTCCAACTGACACAGAGGAACATACCTACTCTTCACAACCCTCACACAAGCACGGGGCCACATACCCACTCATTGCAACCCTCCCACTGACACGGTGCCACATACCCACTATTTAGAACCCTATAACTAGCACGGGGCCACATACCAACTCATTTTAACCCTCCCACTGAAATGGTGCCACATACCCACTCTTCACAACCTTCACACTAGCACAGGGCCACATGCCCACTCTACACAAACCTCCCACTAGCACGGGGCCACATACCCACTCTTCAAAACCCTGACACTAGCACGGGGCCACTAACCCACTCTTCACAACCATCCCAGTGACACGGAGTCACATGCCGACTATTCACAACCCTCCCAATGACAAGAGGCTACATACCCACTCTTCACAACCATCCCTCTGACACGGGACCACATACCCACTCTTCACAACGCTACCACTAGCACGGGGCCACATACCCACTCCTCACAACCCTCACACTAGCACGGGGCCACATACCCACTCTTCACAACCCTCACACTAGCACGGAACCAAATACCCACTGTTCACAACCCTCACACTAGCACAGGGCCACATACCCAACCTTCACAACCCTGAGAATAGCACGGGGCCACATACCCACTCTTCACAACCTTCACACTAGCACGGGGCTACATACCCACCCTTCACAACCCTCACTCTAGCACGGGGCCACATTTCTACTATTCACAATTCTCGCACTGACACGGGGCCATATACCTATTCTTCACAACCCTTACATTTGCACGGGGGCACATACCCACCCTTCACAATCCTCCAACTAACACGGGTTCCGCATACCCACTCTTCACAACCCTGACACTTGCACGGGGGCCACATACCCACTCTTCACAACCCCAAATCTTGCTCGGGGCCACATATCCACTCTTCACACCCCTTACACTAGCACAGGGCCACGTACCCACTCTTCACAACCCTCATACTGACAAGGGGCCACATACCCACTCTTCACAACCCTGACACTAGCACGGGGCCACATACTCACTCTTCAGAACCCTCCCACTTGCACGGGGCCACATACCCACTCTGCACAACCCTCACGCTACCACTGGGCCACATACCCACTCTTCACAACCCTGACACTACCACGGGGCCACATACCCCACTCTTTACAACCCTCCCACTAACACAGGGCCTCATACCCACTCTTCACAACTCTTCCATTAGCACGGAGCTACATACCCACTCTTCACAACCCTCCCACAGACACGGGGCCACATACCGACTCTTCACAAACCTCCCAATGCCACGGGGCCACATACCCACTCTTCACAACCCCTCACACAAGAACGGGGCCACATACCCACTCTTCACAACCCTGACACTGGCACGGGCCACATACCTACTCTTCACAACCCTGACACTGGCACAGGCCACATACCCACTCTTCAAAAACTTCACACAAGCACAGGGCCACAAACCCACTCTTCACAACCTTCACACTAGCATGGGGCCACATACCCACTCTTCACAACCCTCACACTAGCACCTGACCATATACCCACTCAATACAACCCTCCCACTGACACGGGGCCACATACCCACTCTTTAAAACCCTCGCTCTAGCACGAGGCCACATACCCACTCTTCACAACCCTGACACTAGCTCGGGGCCACATACCCACTCTTAACAACCCTCACACTAGCACGGGGCCACATACCCACTCTTCACAACCCTGACACTAGCTCGGGGCCACATACCCACTCTTAACAACCCTCTCACTAGCACGAGGCCACATACCCACTCTTCAAAACCCTCTCACTAGCACGGGGCCACATACCCACTCTTCACAACCCTCCCGCTGACACGGGGCTACATCTTCACTCTTCACAACCCTGACACTAGCACGGGGCCACATGACCACTCTTCACAACCCTCCCACTTGCACGGGGCCACAAAAACACTCTTCACGACCATCACACTAGCACGGGGCAACATACCCACTCTTCACAACCCTGAAACTAGCACAGGGCCATATACCCACTCTTCACAACCCTCACACTAGCACAGGGCCTCATACCCACTCTTCACAACCCTTCCATTAGCACGGAGCTACATACCAACTTTTTTCACAACCCTCCCAATGACACGGGGTCACATACCGAATCTTCACAACCCTCCTAATGTCCCGGGGCCACAAACCCACTCTTCACAACCCCTCACACAGGAACCGGGACGCATGCCCACTCTTCACAACCCTGACACTAGCACGTGGCCACATACCCACTCTTCACAACCCCTCACACAGGAACCGGGACGCATGCCCACTCTTCACAACCCTGACACTAGCACGTGGCCACATACCCACTCTTCACAACCCAGAAACTAGCACGGGGCCACATACCCACTCTTCACAACCTTCACACTAGCACGGGGAAACATACCCACTCTTCACAACTCTCACACTAGCACGGGGCCACCTACCCACTCTTCATAACCCTTCCACTACCACGGGGCCACATACCAACTCTTCAAAACCTTCTCACTGACACGGGGCCAAATGCCCACTCCTCACAACCCTCCCACTGACACGGGGCCACATACCCACTCTTCACAACCCCCATACTTGCACGGGGACACATATCCACTCTTCACACCCCTCACACTAGCACAGGGCCACGTACCCACTCTTCACAACCCTTCCACTAAAACGTGGCCACATACCAACTCTTCACAACCCTCCTACTGACTAGGAGCCACATACCCACTCTTCACAACCCTGACACTAGCACGGGGACACATACTCACTCTTCAGAACCCTCCCACTTGCACGGGGACACATACACCTCTTTACAACCCTCACACTTCCACGGGGCCACATACCCACTCTTCACAACCCTGACACTACCACGGGGCCACATACCAAACTCTTCACAACCCTCCCACTAACACGGCGCCACATACCCACTCTTCACAACCCTTACACTACCACGGGGCCACATACCCACTCTTCACAACCCTCACACTAGCACGGAGCCACATACCCACTCTTCACAACCCTCACACTAGCACAGGGCCTCATACCCACTCTTCACAACCCTTCCATTAGCACGGAGCTACATACCCACTCTTCACAACCCTCCCAATGACACGGGGGCCACATACCCACTCTTCACAACCCCTCACACAAGAACGGGGCCACATACCCACTCTTCACAACCCGCACACTAGCACGGGGCCACATACCCACTCTTCACAACCCTCCCAATGACACGGGGCCACATACCCACTCTTCACAACCGCACACACAAGAACGGGGCCACATACCCACTCTTCACAACCCTCACACTAGCACGGGGCCACATACGCACTCAATACAACCCTCCCACTGACACGGGACCAAATACCCACTCTTCACAACCCTCCCAATGACACGGGGCCACATTCCCACTCTTCACAACCTTCACACTACCACGGGGCCACATACCCACTCTTCACAACCCTCACTCTAGCACGGGGCCACATTCCTACTATTCACAATTCTCGCACTGACACGGGGCCATATACCTATTCTTCACAACCCTTACATTTGCACGGGGCCACATACCCACTCTTCACAATCCTCCAACTAACACGATCGCTGCATACCCACTCTTCACAACCCTGACAATAGCACGGGGCCACATGCCCACTCTTCACAACCCTCCCACTTGCACGGGGGCTCATACCCACTCTTCACGACCCTCACACTAGCACGGGGCAACATGCCCACTCTTCACAACCCTCACACTAGCACGGAACCACATACCCACTTTTCACAACCCTTACACTAGCACGGAGCCACATACCCACTCTTCATAACCCTCACACTAGCACAGGGCCTTATACCCACTCTTCACAACCCTTCCATTAGCACGGAGCTACATACCCACTCTTCACAACCCTCCCACTGACACGGGGCCACATACCGACTCTTCACAACCCTCCCAATGACACGGGGCCACATACCCACTCGTCACAACCCCTCACTCAAGAACGGGGCCACATACCCACTCTTCACAACCCGCACACTAGCACGGGGCCACATACCCACTCTTCACAACCCGCACACTAGCACGGGGCCACATACCCACTCTTCACAACCCGGATACTGGCACGGGCCACATACCCACTCTTCACAACCCTCCTACTAACACGGGGCCACATACCCACTCTTCAAAAACTTCTCACAAGCACAGGGCCACATACCCACTCTTCACAACCTTCACACTAGCATTGGGCCACATACCCACTCTTCACAACCCTCACACTAGCACGGGACCACATACCCACTCATTGCAACCCTCCCACTGACACGGTGCCACATACCGACTATTTAGAACCCTCCAACTAGCACGGGGCAACATACCAACTCATTGCAACCCTCCCACTGAAATGGTGCCACATACCCACTCTTCACAACCTTCACACTAGCACAGGGCCACATGCCCACTCTACACAAACCTCCCACTAGCACGGGGCCACATACCCACTCTTCAAAACCCTGACACTAGCACGGGGCCACAAACCCACTCTTCACAACCCTCCCAGTGACACGGAGTCACATGCCCACTATTCACAACCCTCCCAATGACAAGGGGCTACATACCCACTCTTCACAACCATCCCTCTGACACGGGACCTCATTCCCACTCTTTACAACACTACCACTAGCACGGGGACATATACCCACTCTTCACAACCCTGACACTAGCACGGGGCCACATACCCACTCTTCACAACCCTCACACTAGCACGGAACCACATACCCACTCTTCACAACCCTAACACTAGCACGGAGCGACATACCCACTTTTCACAACCCTCACACTAGCACAGGGCCACATACCCAACCTTCACAACCCTGAGAATAGCACGGGTCTACATACCCACTCTTCACAACCCTGACACTAGCACGGGGCCACATACACACTCTTCACAACCCTCACACTAGCACAGGGCCACATACCCAACCTTCAAAACCCTCACACTAGCACAGGGCCACATACCCAACCTTCACAACCCTAAGAATAGCACGGGGCCACATACCCACTCTTTACAACCCTGACACTAGCACAGGGCCACATACCCACTCTTCACAACCTTCACACTAGCACGGGGCCACATACCCACCCTTCACAACCCTCACTCTAGCACGGGGCCACATTCCTACTATTCGCAATTCTCGCATTGACACGGGGCCATATACCTATTCTTCACAACCCTTACATTTGCACGGGGCCATATACCCACTCTTCACAATCCTCCAACTAACACGGGTTCCGCATACCCACTCTTCACAACCCTGACACTAGCACGGGGCCACATCCCCACTCTTCACAACACTCCCACTGACCCGGGGCCACATACCCACTCTTCACAACCCTCACACTAGCACGGTACCACATACCCACTCTTCACAACCCTTCCACTAGCACGGGACCACATACGCACCCTCACAACCCTCCTACTGATACGGGGCCACATACTATCTCTTCACAACCCCGCACACAAGAACGGGGTCACATACCCACTCTTCACAACCCTTCCATTAGCACGGAGCTACATACCCACTCTTCACAACCCTCCCACTGATACGGGGCCACATACCGACTTTTCACAACCCTCCCAATGACCCGGGGCCACATACCCACTCTTCACAACCCCTCACACAAGAACCGGGCCGCATGCCCACTCTTCACAACCCTGACACTAGCACGGAGCCACATACCCACTCTTCACAACCCTGAAACTAGCACGGGGCCACATACCCACTCTTCACAACCTTCACACTAGCAAGGGGCCACATACCCATTTTTCACAACCTTCACACTAGCACAGGGCCACCTTCCCACTCTTCACAACCCTTCCACTAGCACGGGGCCACATACCCACTGTTCACAACCCTCCCACTAACACAGGGCCTCATACCCAATCGTCGCAACCCTTCCATTAGCACGGAGCTACATACCCACTCTTAACAACCCTCCCACAGACACGGGGCCACATACCGACTCTTCACAACCCTCCCAATGACACGGGGCCACATACCCACTCTTCACAACCCCTCACACAAGAACGGGGCCACATACCCACTCTTCACAACCCGCACACTAGCACGGGGCCACATACCCACTCTTCACAACCCTGACACTGGCACGGGCCACATACCCACTCTTCACAACCCTCCTACTGGCACGGGCCACATACCCAATCTTTAAAAACTTCACACAAGCACAGGGCCACAAACCCACTCTTCACAACCTTCACACTAGCATGGGGCCACATACCCACTCTTCACAACCCGCACACTAGCACGGGGCCACATACCCACTCTTCACAACCCTGACACTGGCACGGGCCACATACCCACTCTTCACAACCCTCCTACTGGCACGGGCCACATACCCAATCTTCAAAAACTTCACACAAGCACAGGGCCAGAAACCCACTCTTCACAACCTTCACACTAGCATGGGGCCACATACCCACTCTTCACAACCCTCACACTAGCACGGGACCACATACCCACTCAATACAACCCTCCCACTGACACGGGGCCACATAGCCGCTCTTTACAACCCTCGCTCAAGCACGAGGCCACATACCCACTCTTCACAACCCTGACACTAGCACGGGGCCACATACCCACTCTCAACAACCCTCACACTAGCACGGGGCCACATACCCACTGTTCACAACCCTCTCACTAGCACGAGGCCACATACCCACTCTTCACATCCCTCTCACTAGCACGGGGCCACATACCCACTCTTCACAACCCTCACGCTGACACGGGGCTACATCCCCACTCTTTACAACCCTGACACTAGCACGGGGCAACATGCCCACTCTTCACCACCCTCCCATTTCCACGGGGCCACATAAACACTCTTCACGACCCTCACACTAGCACGGGGCAACATACCCACTCTTCACAACCCTGAAACTAGCACAAGGCCATATACCCACTCTTCACAACCCTCCCAATGACACGGCGCCACATACATACTATTCACAATCCTAACACAAGCACACGGCCACATACCCACTCTTTACAACCCTCACACTAGCACGGGGCCACATACCCACTCTTCACAACCTCACACTAGAACTGAGCCACATACCCACTCTTCACAACCCTCCCATAAGCACAGGGCCACATACCCACTCTTCACAACCCTGACACTAGCACGGGGCCACATACCGACTCTTCACAATCCTCACACTACCAGGAAGCCACATACCCACTCTTCACAACCCTCACACTAGCATGGGGCCACATACCTACTATTCACAATCCTCGCACTGACACGGGGGAACATACCAACTCTTCACAACCCTGACACTAGCACGGGGCCACATACCAACTCTTTACAACCCTGACTCTAGCACAGGGCCACATACCCACATTTCACAACCCTTCCACTAGAACGGGGCCACATACCACTCTTCACAACCCTCCCACAAGCACAGGGCCACATTCCCACTCTTCACAACCCTGACACTAGCACGGGACCACATACCGACTCTTCAAAACCCTCACACTACCAGGGAGCCACATACCCACTCTTCTCAATCCTCAGACTAGCACGGGGCCACATACCCACTCTTAACAACCCTCACTCTAGCAAAGGGCCACATACCGACATTTCACAATCCTTTCCCTAGAACGGGGCCACATACCACTCTTCACAACCCTCCAACTAGCACGGGGCCACATACCCACTCATTACAACCCTTCCTCTGACACAAGGCCACATACCACTCTTCACAACCCTCCAACTAGCACGGGGCCTCCCAATGACTTGGGGCCACATACCCACTCTTCACAACCCCTCACACAAGAACCGGGACGCATGCCCACTCTTCACAACCCTGACACTAGCACGGGGCCACATACCGACTCTTCACAACCCTGAAACTAGCACGGGGCTACATACCCACTCTTCACAACCCTCACACTAGCACAGGGCCACCTACCCACTCTTCACAACCCTTCCACTAGCACAGGCCACATACCCACTCTTCACAACCCTCACACTAGCACAGGCCACATACCCACTCTTCACAACCCTGACACTAGCACGGGGCAACATACTCACTCTTCAAAACCCTACCACTTACACGGGGCCACATACACCTCTTCACAACCCTCACACTACCAAGGGGCCACATACCCACTCTTCACAACCCTGACACTACCACGGGGCCACATACCCCACTCTTCACAACCCTCCCACTAACACGGCGCCACATACCCACTCTTCACAACCCTTACACTAACACGGGGCCACATACCCACTCTTCACAACCTTCACACTAGCACAGGGCCACATGCCCACTCTACACAAACCTCCCACTAGCACGGGGCCACATACCCACTCTTCAAAACCCTAACACTAGCACGGGGCCACAAACCCACTCTTCACAACCCTCCCAGTGACACGGAGTCACATGCCCACTATTCACAACCCTCCCAATGACAAGGGGCTACATACCCACTCTTCACAGCCATCCCTCTGACACGGGACCTCATTCCCACTCTTTACAACACTACCACTAGCACGGGGACATATACCCACTCTTCACAACCCTCACACTAGCACGGGGCCACATACCCACTCTTCATAACCCTCACACTAGCACGGAACCACATACCCACTCTTCACAACCCTAACACTAGCACGGAGCGACATACCCACTTTTCACAACCCTCACACTAGCACAGGGCCACATACCCAACCTTCACAACCCTGAGAATAGCACGGGTCCACATACCCACTCTTCACAACCCTGACACTAGCACGGGGCCACATACCCACTCTTCACAATCCTCACACTAGCACAGGGCCACATACCCAACCTTCAAAACCCTCACACTAGCACAGGGCCACATACCCAACCTTCACAACCCTAAGAATAGCACGGGGCCACATACCCACTCTTTACAACCCTGACACTAGCACGAGGCCACATACCCACTCTTCACAACCTTCACACTAGCACGGGGCCACATACCCACCCTTCACAACCCTCACTCTAGCACGGGGCCACATTCCTACTATTCACAATTCTCGCATTGACACGGGGCCATATACCTATTCTTCACAACCCTTACATTTGCACGGGGCCATATACCCACTCTTCACAATCCTCCAACTAACACGGGTTCCGCATACCCACTCTTCACAACCCTGACACTAGCATGGGGCCACATCCCCACTCTTCACAACACTCCCACTGACCCGGGGCCACATACCCACTCTTCACAACCCTCACACTAGCACGGTACCACATACCCACTCTTCACAACCCTTCCACTAGCACGGGACCACATACGCACCCTCACAACCCTCCTACTGATACGGGGCCACATACTAACTCTTCACAACCCCGCACACAAGAACGGGGTCACATACCCACTCTTCACAACCCTTCCATTAGCACGGAGCTACATACCCACTCTTCACAACCCTCCCACTGATACGGGGCCACATACCGAATTTTCACAACCCTCCCAATGACCCGGGGCCACATACCCACTCTTCACAACCCCTCACACAAGAAACGGGCCGCATGCCCACTCTTCACAACCCTGACACTAGCACGGGGCCACATACCCACTCTTCACAACCCTGAAACTAGCACGGGGCCACATACCCACTCTTCACAACCTTCACACTAGCAAGGGGCCACATACCCATTTTTCACAACCTTCACACTAGCACAGGGCCACCTTCCCACTCTTCACAACCCTTCCACTAGCACGGGGCCACATACCCACTGTTCACAACCCTCCCACTAACACAGGGCCTCATACCCAATCGTCGCAACCCTCCCATTAGCACGGAGCTACATACCCACTCTTAACAACCCTCCCACAGACACGGGGCCACATACCGACTCTTCACAACCCTCCCAATGACACGGGGCCACATACCCACTCTTCACAACCCCTCACACAAGAACGGGGTCACATACCCACTCTTCACAACCCGCACACTAGCACGGGGCCACATACCCACTCTTCACAACCCTGACACTGGCACGGGCCACATACCCACTCTTCGCAACCCTCCTACTGGCACGGGCCACATACCCAATCTTCAAAAACTTCACACAAGCACAGGGCCACAAACCCACTCTTCACAACCTTCACACTAGCATGGGGCCACATACCCACTCTTCACAACCCGCACACTAGCACGGGGCCACATACCCACTCTTCACAACCCTGACACTGGCACGGGCCACATATTAACTCTTCACAACCCTCCTACTGGCACGGGCCACATACCCAATCTTCAAAAACTTCACACAAGCACAGGGCCACAAACCCACTCTTCACAACCTTCACACTAGCATGGGGCCACATACCCACTCTTCACAACCCTCACACTAGCACGGGACCACATACCCACTCAATACAACCCTCCCACTGACACGGGGCCACATACCCGCTCTTTACAACCCTCGCTCAAGCACGAGGCCACATTCCCACTCTTCACAACCCTGACACTAGCACGGGGCCACATACCCACTCTTAACAACCCTCACACTAGCACGGGGCCACATACCCACTCTTCACAACCCTCTCTCTAGCACGAGGCCACATACCCACTCTTCACATCCCTCTCACTAGCACGGGGCCACATACCCACTCTTCACAACCCTCACGCTGACACGGGGCTACATCCCCACTCTTTACAACCCTGACACTAGCACGGGGCAACATGCCCACTCTTCACCACCCTCCCATTTCCACGGGGCCACATAAACACTCTTCACGACCCTCACACTAGCACGGGGCAACATACCCACTCTTCACAACCCTGAAACTAGCACAAGGCCATATACCCACTCTTCACAACCCTCCCAATGACACGGCGCCACATACATACTATTCACAATCCTAACACAAGCACACGGCCACATACCCACTCTTTACAACCCTCACACTAGCACGGGGCCACATACCCACTCCTCACAACCTCACACTAGAACTGAGCCACATACCCACTCTTCACAACCCTCCCATAAGCACAGGGCCACATACCCACTCTTCACAACCCTGACACTAGCACGGGGCCACATACCGACTCTTCACAATCCTCACACTACCAGGAAGCCACATACACACTCTTCACAACCCTCACACTAGCATGGGGCCACATACCTACTATTCACAATCCTCGCACTGACACGGGGCCACATACCAACTCTTCACAACCCTGACACTAGCACGGGGCCACATACCAACTCTTTACAACCCTGACTCTAGCACAGGGCCACATACCCACATTTCACAACCCTTCCACTAGAACGGGGCCACATACCACTCTTCACAACCCTGACACTAGCACGGGACCACATACCGACTCTTCAAAACCCTCACACTACCAGGGAGCCACATACCCACTCTTCTCAATCCTCAGACTAGCACGGGGCCACATACCCACTCTTAACAACCCTCACTCTAGCAGAGGGCCACATACCGACATTTCACAACCCTTTCCCTAGAACGGGGCCACATACCACTCTTCATAACCCTCCAACTAGCACGGGGCCACATACCCACTCATTACAACCCTTCCTCTGACACAAGGCCACATACCACTCTTCACAACCCTCCAACTAGCACGGGGCCTCCCAATGACTTGGGGCCACATACCCACTCTTCACAACCCCTCACACAAGAACCGGGACGCATGCCCACTCTTCACAACCCTGACACTAGCACGGGGCAACATACCGACTCTTCACAACCCTGAAACTAGCACGGGGCTACATACCCACTCTTCACAACCCTCACACTAGCACAGGGCCACCTACCCACTCTTCACAACCCTTCCACTAGCACAGGCCACATACCCACTCTTCACAACCCTCCCACTGACACGGGGCCACATACCCACTCTTCACAACCCTCACACTAGCACAGGCCACATACCCACTCTTCACAACCCTCCTACTGACTAGGGGCCACATACCCACTCTTCACAACCCTGACACTAGCACGGGGCAACATACTCACTCTTCAAAACCCTACCACTTACACGGGGCCACATACACCTCTTCACAACCCTCGCACTACCACGGGGCCACATACCCACTCTTCACAACCCTGACACTACCACGGGGCCACATACCCCACTCTTCACAACCCTCCCACTAACACGGCGCCACATACCCACTCTTCACAACCCTTACACTACCACGGGGCCACATACCCACTCTTCACAACCCTCACACTAGCACGGGGCTACAAACCCACTCTTCACAACCCTCACACTAGCACGGAACAACATACCCACTCTTCACAACCCTTACACTAGCACGGAGCCACATACCCACTCTTCACAACCCTCACACTAGCACAGGGCCTCATACCCACTCTTCACAACCCTCACACTAGCACAGGGCCTCATACCCACTCTTCACAACCCTTCCATTAGCACGGAGCTACATACCCACTCTTCACAACCCTCCCAATGACATGGGGCCACATACCCACTCTTCACAACCCCTCACACAAGAATGGGGTCACATACCCACTCTTCACAACCCGCACACTAGCACGGGGCCACATACCCACTCTTCACAACCCGGACACTGGCACGGGCCACATACCCACTCTTCACAACCCTCCTACTAACACGGGGCCACATACCCACTCTTCAAAAACTTCACACAAGCACAGGGCCACATACCCACTCTTCACAACCTTCACACTAGCATTGGGCCACATACCCACTCTTCACAACCCTCACACTAGCACGGGACCACATACCCACTCAATACAACCCTCCCACTGACACGGGGCCACATACCCACTGTTTACAACACTCGCTCTAGCACGAGGCCACATACCCACTCTTCACAACCCTGACACTAGCACGGGGCCACATACCCACTCTTAACAACCCTCACACTAGCACGAGCCACATATCACTCTTCGCAACCCTCTCACTAGCACGAGGCCACATACCCACTCTTCACAACCCTCTCACTAGCACGGGGCCACATACCCACTCTTCACAACCCTCCCGCTGACACGGGGCTTCATCCCCACTCTTCACAACCCTGACACTAGCACGGGGCCACATGCCCACTCTTCACCACCCTCCCACTTGCACGGGGCCACATAAACACTCTTCACGACCCTCACACTAGCACGGGGCAACATACCCACTCTTCACAACCCTGGAACTAGCACAGGGCCATATACCTACTCTTCACAACCCTCCCACTGACACGGCGCCACATACATACTATTCACAATCCTGACACAAGCACACGTCCACATACCCACTCTTCACAACCTCACACTAGCACGGGGCCACATACCCACTCTTCACAACCTCACACAAGCACGGGGCCACATACCCACTCTTCACAACCCTCCCATAAGCACAGGGCCACATACCCACTCTTCACAACCCTGACACTAGCACGGGGCCACATACCGACTCTTCACAATCCTCACACTACCAGGAAGCCACATACCCACTCTTCACAACCCTCACACTAGCATGGGGCCACATACCTACTATTCACAATCCTCGCACTGACACGGGGCCACATACCAACTTTTCACAACCCTGACACTAGCACGGGGCCACATACCAACTCTTCACAACCCTCCCGCTGACACGGGGCTATATCCCCACTCTTCACAACCCTGACACTAGCACGGGGCCACATGCCCACTCTTCACCACCCTCCCACTTGCACGGGGCCACATAAACACTCTTCACGACCCTCACACTAGCACGGGGCAACATACCCACTCTTCACAACCCTGAAACTAGCACAGGGCCATATACCCACTCTTCACAACCCTCCCACTGACACGGCGCCACATACATACTATTCACAATCCTGACACAAGGACACGGCCACATACCCACTATTCACAACCTCACAATAGCACGGGGCCACATACCCACTCTTCACAACCTCACACTAGCACGGGGCCACATACCCACTCTTCACAACCTCACACTAGCACGGGGCCACATACCCACTCTTCACAACCCTCCCATAAGCACAGGGCCACATACCCACTCTTCACAACCCTGACACTAGCACGGGCCACATACCGACTCTTCACAATCCTCACACTACCAGGAAGCCACATACCCACTCTTCACAACCCTCACACTAGCATGGGGCCACATACCTACTATTCACAATCCTCGCACTGACACGGGGCCACATACCCACATTTCACAACCCTTCCACTAGAACGGGGCCACATACCACTCTTCACAACCCTCCCACAAGCACAGGGCCACATTCCCACTCTTCACAACCCTGAGACTAGCACGGGGCCACATACCGACTCTTCAAAACCCTCACACTACCATGGAGCCACATACCCAATCTTCTCAATCCTCACACTAGCACGGGGCCACATACCCACTCTTAACAACCCTCACTCTAGCAGAGGGCCACATACCGACATTTCACAACCCTTTCACTAGAACGGGGCCACATACCACTCTTCACAACCCTCCAACTAGCACGGGGCCACATACCCACTCATTACAACCCTTCCTCTGACACGGGGGAACATACCTACTCTTCACAACCCTCACACAAGCACGGGGCCACACACCCACTCATTGCAACCCTCCCACTGAAATGGTGCCACATACCCACTCTTCACAACCTTCACACTAGCACAGGGCCACATACCCACTCTACACAAACCTCCCACTAGCACGGGGCCACATAGCCACTCTTCAAAACCCTGACTCTAGCACGGGGCCACAAACCCACTCTTCACAACCCTCCCAGTGACACGGAGTCACATGCCCACTATTCACAACCCTCCCAATGACGAGGGGCTACATACCCACTCTTCACAACCATCCCTCTGACACGGGACCACATACCCACTCTTCACAACGCTACCACTAGCACGGGGCCACACACCCACTTTTCACAACCCTCACACTAGCACAGGGCCACATACCGAACCTTCACAACCCTCTCACAGGCAGGGGGCCACATACCCACTCTTCACAATCCTGAGAATAGCACGGGGCCACATACCCACTCTTCATAACCCTGACACTAGCACGTGGCCACATACCCACTCTTCACAACCTTCACACTAGCACGGGGCCACATACCCACTCTTCACAACCCTCACTTTAGCACGGGGCCACATTCCTACTATTCACAATTCTCGCACTGACACGGGGTCATATACCTATTCTTCACAACCCTTACATTTGCACGGGGCCACATGCCCACTCTTCACAATCCTCCAACTAACACGGGCGCCGCATACCCACTCTTCACAACCCTGACACTAGCACAGGGACACATCCCCACTCTTCACAACCCTCCCACTGACCCGGGGCCACATACCCACTCTTCACAACCCTCACACTAGCACGGGACCACATACCCACTCTTCACAACCCTTCAACTAGCACGGGACCACATACGCACTCTTCACAACTCTCATACTGATACGGGGCCACATACCCACTCTTCACAACCCCTCACACAAGAACGGGGTCACATTCCCACTCTTCACAACCCTTCCATTAGCACGGAGCTACATACCCACTCTTCACAACCCTCCCACTGATACGGGGCCACATACCGACTCTTCACAACCCTCCCAATGACCCGGGGCCACATACCCACTCTTCACAACCCTCTCACTAGCACGAGGCCACATACCCACTCTTCACAACCCTTTCACTAGCACGGGGCCACATACCCACTCTTCACAACCCTCCCGCTGACACGGGGCTGCATCCCCACTCTTCACAACTCTGACACTAGCACGGGGCCACATGCCCACTCTTCACCACCCTCCCACTTGCACGGGGCAACATAAACACTCTTCACGACCCTCGCACTAGCACGGGGCAACATACCCACTCTTCACAACCCTGAAACTAGCACAGGGCCATATACCCACTCTTCACAACCCTCCCACTGACACGGCGCCACATACATACTATTCACAATCCTGACACAAGCACACGGCCACATACCCACTCTTCACAACACTCACACTAGCACGGGGCCACATACCCACTCTTCACAACCTTACACTAGCACGGGGCCACATAACCACTCTTCACAACCCTCCCACAAGCACAGGGCCACATACCCACTCTTCACAACCCTTACACCAGCACGGGGCCACATACCTACTATTCACAATCCTTGCACTGACACGGGGCCACATACCAACTCTTCACAACCCTGACACTTGCACAGGGCCACATACCCACAATTCACAACCCTTCCACTAGAACGGGGCCGCATACCACTCTTCACAACCCTCCCACAAGCACAGGGCCACATACCCACTCTTCACAACCCTGACACTAGCACGGGGCCACATACCGACTCTTCACAACCCTCACACTACCAGGGAGCCACATACCCACTCTTCACAACCCTCACACTAGCACAGGGCCACATACCTACTATTCATAATCCTCGCACTGACACGGGGCCACATACCAACTCTTCACAACCCTGTAACTAGCACGGGGCCACATACCAACTCTTCACAACCCTCACTCTAGCACAGGGCCACATACCCACATTTCACAACCCTTCCACAAGAACGGGGCCACATACCACTCTTCACAACCCTCCAACTAGCACGGGGCCACATACCCACTCATTTAACCCTCCCACTGACACGGGGCAACATACCTACTCTTCACAACCCTCACACAAGCACGGAGTCACATACCCACTCATTGCAACCCTCCCACTGACACGGTACCACATACCCACTATTTAGAACCCTCCAACTAGCACGAGGCCACATACCAACTCATTACAACCCTCCCACTGACATGGTGCCACATACCCACTCTTTACAACCTTCACACTAGCACAGGGCCACATACCCACTCTTCACAACCCTCCCAGTGACACGGAGTCACATGCCCACTATTCACAACCCTCCCAATGACAAGGGGCTACATACCCACTCTTCACAACCATCCCTCTGACACGGGACCACATACCCACTCTTCACAACGCTACCACTAGCACGGGGCCACATACCCACTCTTCACAACCCTGACACTAGCACGAGGCTACATACCCACACTTCACAACCCTTCCATTAGCACGAAGCCTCATACCCACTCTTCACAACCCTCCCACTAGCACGGGGCCACATACCCACTCTTTACAACCCTGACACTAGCACGGGGCCACATACCCACTCTTCACAACCTTCACACTAGCACGGGAAACATACCCACTCTTCACAACCCTCACACTAGCACGGGGCCACATACCTACTATTCACAATTCTCGCACTGACACGGTGCAATATACCTATTCTTCACAACCCTTACATTTGCACGGGGCCACATACCCACTCTTCACAATCCTCCAACTAACACGGGCGCCGCATACCCACTCTACACAACCCTGACACTAGCACGGGGCCACATCCCCACTCTACACAACCCTCCCACTGACCCGGGGCCACATACCCACTCTTCACAACCCTCACACTAGCACGGGACCACATACCCACTCTTCACAACCCTTCCACTAGCACGGGACCACATACCCACTCTTCACAACCCTCCCACTGATACGGGGCCACATACCCACTCTTCACAACCCTCCCACTAATACGGGGCCACATACCCACTCTTAACAACCCCTCACACAAGAACCGGGCCGCATGCCCTCTCTTCACAACCCTGACACTAGCACGGGGCCACATACCCACTCTTCACAACCCTGATACTAGCACGGGGCCGCATACCCACTCTTCACAATCTTCACACTAGCACGGGGCCACATACCCACTCTTCACAACCCTTCCACTAGAACGGGGCCACATACCCACTCTTCAAAACCCTGCCACTGACACGGGGTCACATACCCACTCTTCACAACCCTCACTCTGACAAGTGGCTACATACCCACTCTTCACAACCCTGACACTAGCACGGGGCCACATACCCACTCTTCACAATCTTCACACTAGCACGGGGCCACATACCCACTCTTCACAACCCTGACACTAGCACGAGGCCACATACCCACTCTTCCCAATCTTCACACTAGCACACGGCCACATACCCACTCTTCACAACCCTCCCATTGACTCGGGACCACATACCAACTCTTCACAACGCTACCACTACCACGGGGCCACATACCCACTCTTCACAACCCTGACACTAGCACGTGGCCACATACCCACTCTTCACAACCTTCACACTAGCACGGGGCCACATACCCACTCTTCACAACCCTCACTTTAGCACGGGGCCACATTCCTACTATTCACAATTCTCGCACTGACACGGGGCCATATACCTATTCTTCACAACCCTGACACTAGCACGTGGCTACATACCCACTCTTCACAACCATGACACTAGCACGGGGGCCACATACCTACTCTTCACAACCCTTCCACTAAAACGTGGCCACATACCCACTCTTCACAACCCTCCCAATGACACGGGGCCACATACCCACTCTTCACAACCCTGACACTAGCACGGGGCCACATACTCACTCTTCAGACTCTCCTACTTGCACTGGGCCAAATACCACCTCTTCACAACCCTCACACTACCACGGGGCCACATACCCACTCTTCACAACCCTGACACTTCCACGGGGCCACATACCCACTCTTCACAACCCTTACACTACCACGGGGCAACATACCCACTCTTCACAACCCTCACACTAGCACGGGGCTACATACCCACTCTTCACAACCTTCACACTAGCACGGAACCACATACCCACTCTTCACAACCCTTACACTAGCACAGAGCCACATACCCACTCTTCACAACCCTCACACTAACACAGGGCCTCATACCCACTCTTCACAACCCTTCCATTAGCACGGAGCTACATACCCACTCTTCACAACCCTCCCACTGACATGGGGCCACATACCGACTCTTCACAACCCTCCCAATGACACGGGGCCACATACCCACTCTTCACAACCCCTCACACAAGAACGGGGCCTCATACCCACTCTTCACAACCCGCACACTAGCACGGGGCCACATACCCATTCTTCACTACTCTGACACTGGCACGGGCCACATACCCACTCTTCATAACCCTCCTACTAGCACGGGGCCACATACCCACTCTTCAAAAACTTCACACAAGCACAGGGCTACATACCCACTCTTCACAACCTTCACACCAGCATGGGGACACACGCCCACTCTTCACAACCCTTACACTAGCACGGGGCCACATGCATACTCCTCAAAACCCTCCCACTTGCACGGGGCCACATACCCACTCTTCACGACCCTCACACTAGCACGGGGCAACATACCCACTCTTCACAACCCTGAAACTAGCACAGGGCCATATACCCACTCTTCACAACCCTCCCACTGACACGGCGCCACATACATACTCTACACAATCCTGACACAAGCACACGGCCACATACCCACTCTTCACAACCCTCACACTAGCACGGGGAAACATACCCATTCTTTACAACCCTCGCACTAGCACGGGGCCACATACCCACTCTTCACAACCCGCACACTAGCACGAGGCTACATACCCACACTTCACAACCCTTCCATAAGCACGGAGCCTCATACCAACTCTTCACAACCCTCCCACTAGCACGGGGCCACATACCCACTCTTCACAACCCTCACACTAGCACAGGGCCACATACCCACACTTCACAACCCTTCCATTAGCACGGAGCCTCATACCCACTCTTCACAACCCTCCCACAGGCAGGGGGCCACATGCCCACTCTTTACAACCCTGACACTAGCACGGGGCCAAATACCCACTCTTCACAACCTTCACACTAGCACGGGGCCACATACCCACATTTCACAACCCTTCCATTAGCACGGAGCCTCATACCCACTCTTCACAACCCTCACACTAGCACGGGGCCACATACCTACTATTCACAATTCTCGCACTGACATGTTGCCATATACCTATTCTTCACAACCCTTACATTTGCACGGGGCCACATACCCACTCTTCACAATCCTCCAACTAACACGGGGGCCGCATACCCACTCTACACAACCCTGACACTAGCACGGGGCCACATCCCCACTCAACACAACCCTCCCACTGACCCGGGGCCACATACCCACTCTTCACAACCCTCACACTAGCACGGGACCACATACCCACTCTTCACAACCCTCCCACTGATACGGGGCCACATACCCACTCTTCACAACCCCTCACACAAGAACGGGGTCACATACCCACTCTTCACAACCCTTCCATTAGCACGGAGCTACATTCCCACTCTTCACAACCCTCCCACTAATACGGGGCCACATACCCACTCTTCACAACCCTCCCACTAATACGGGGCCATATACCCACTCTTCACAACCCCTCACTCAAGAACCGGGCCGCATGCCCTCTCTTCACAACCCTGATACTAGCACGGGGCCACATACCCACTCTTCACAACCCTGACACTAGCACGGGGCCACATACCCACTCTTCACAACCCTGACACTAGCACGGGGCCACATACCCACTCTTCACAATCTTCACACTAGCACGGGCCACATATCCACTCTTCACAACCCTTCCACTAGCACGGGGCCACATACCCACTCTTCACAACCCTCCCACTGACACGGGGCAACATACCCACTCTTCACAACCCTCCCACTGACACGGGGCAACATACCCACTCTTCACAACCCTCACACTAGCACGGGACCACATACCCACTCTTCAACACCCTTACACTAGCACGGGGCCACATACCCACTCTTCACAACCCTCCCACTTACACGGGGCCAAATACCCACTCTTCACAACCCTCCCACAGGCACCGGGCTACATACCCACTCTTCAAAACCCTCACACTAGCAAGGGGCCTCATACCCACTCTTCACAACCCTCGCAATGACACGAGGCCACATACCCACTCTTCACAACCCTCCAACTAGCGCGGGGCCATATACCCACTCATTACAACCCTCCCACTGACACGGGGCAACATACCTACTCTTCACAACCGTCACACAAGAACGGGGCCACATACCCACTCATTGCAACCCTCCCACTGACACGGGGCAACATACCTACTCTTCACAATCCTCGCACTGACACGGGGCCACATACCAACTCTTCACAACCCTGACACTAGCACGGGACCACATACCAACTCTTCACAACCCTGACTCTAGCACAGGGCCACATACCCACAATTCACAACCCTTCCACTAGAACGAGGCCACATACCACTCTTCACAATCCTCCCACATGCACAGGGCCACATACCCACTCTTCACAACCCTGAAACTAGCACGGGGCCACATACCGACTCTTCACAACCCTCACACTACCAGGGAGCCACATACCCACTCTTCACAACCCTCACACTAGCACAGGGCCACATACCTACGACTCACAATCCTCGCACTGACACGGGGCCACATACCAACTCTTCACAACCCTGACACTAGCACGGGGCCACATACCAACTCTTCACAACCCTCACTCTAGCACAGGGCCACATACCCACATTTCACAACCCTTCCACTAGAACGGGGCCACATACCACTCTTCACAACCCACCAACTAGCACGGGGCCACATACCCACTCATTTAACCCTCCCACTGACACGGGGCAACATACCTGCTCTTCAAAACCCTCACACAAGCACGGGGTCACATACCCACTCATTGCAACCCTCCCACTGACACGGTGCCACATACCCACTATTTAGAACCCTCCAACTAGCACGAGGCCACATACCAACTCATTACAACCCTCCCACTGACATGGTGCCACATACCCACTCTTCACAACCTTCACACTAGCACAGGGCCACATACCCACTCTTCACAACCCTGACACTAGCACGGGGCCACATACCCACTCTTCACAATCTTCACACTAGCACAGGGCCACATACCCACTCTTCACAACCCTCCCATTGACACGGGACCACATACCAACTCTTCACAACGCTACCACTATCACGGGGCCACATACCCACGCTTCACAACCATCACACTAGCACGGGGGCCACATATCTACTCTTCACAACCCTCCCACTGACACGGGGCCACATACCCACTCTTCACATCCCCCAAACTTGCACGGGGCAACATATCCACTCTTCACACCCCTCTCACTAGCACAGGGCCACGAACCCACTCTTCACAACCCTTCCACTAAAACGTGGCCACATACCCACTCTTCACAACCCTCCCACTGACACGGGGCCACATACCCACTCTTCACAACCCCTCACACAAGAACGGGGAAACATACCCACTCTTCACAACCCTCCTACTGACACGGGGCCACATACCCACTCTTCACAACCCTGACACTAGCACGGGGCCACATACCACCTCTTCACAACCCTCACACTACCACGGGGCCACACACCCACTCTTCACAACCCTGACACTACCACGGGGCCACATACCCACTCTTCACAACCCTTACACTACCACGGGGCAACATACCCACTCTTCACAACTCTCACACTAGCACGGGGCCACATACCCACTCTTCACAACCCTCACACTAGCATGGAACAACATACCCACTCTTCACAACCCTTACACTAGCACGGAGCCACATACCCACTCTTCACAACCCTCACACTAACACAGGGCCTCATACCCACTCTTCACAACCCTTCCATTAGCACGGAGCTACATACCCACTCTTCACAACCCTCCCACTGACATGGGGCCACATACCGACTCTTCACAACCCTCCCAATGACACGGGGCCACATACCCACTCTTCACAACCCCTCACACAAGAACGGGGCCACATACCCACTCTTCACAACCCGCACACTAGCACGGGGCCACATACCCATTCTTCACTACTCTGACACTGGCACGGGCCACATACCCACTCTTCACAACCCTCCTACTAGCACGGGGCCACATACCCACTCTTCAAAAACTTCACACAAGCACAGGGCCACATACCCACTCTTCACAACCTTCACACCAGCAAGGGGACACACACCCACTCTTCACAACCCTTACACTAGCACGGGGCCACATACCTACTATTCACAATCCTCGCACTGACACGGGGCCACATACCAACTCTTCACAACCCTGACACTTGCACAGGGCCACATACCCACAATTCACAACCCTTCCACTAGAACGGGGCCGCATACCACTCTTCACAACCCTCCCACAAGCACAGGGCCACATACCCACTCTTCACATCCCTGACACTAGCACGGGGCCACATACCGACTCTTCACAACCCTCACACTACCAGGGAGCCACATACCCACTCTTCACAACCCTCACACTAGCACAGGGCCACATACCTACTATTCATAATCCTCGCACTGACACGGGGCCACATACCAACTCTTCACAACCCTGTAACTAGCACGGGGCCACATACCAACTCTTCACAACCCTCACTCTAGCACAGGGCCACATACCCACATTTCACAACCCTTCCACAAGAACGGGGCCACATACCACTCTTCACAACCCTCCAACTAGCACGGGGCCACATACCCACTCATTTAACCCTCCCACTGACACGGGGTAACATACCTACTCTTCACAACCCTCACACAAGCACGGAGTCACATACCCACTCATTGCAACCCTCCCACTGACACGGTACCACATACCCACTATTTAGAACCCTCCAACTAGCACGAGGCCACATACCAACTCATTACAACCCTCCCACTGACATGGTGCCACATACCCACTCTTTACAACCTTCACACTAGCACAGGGCCACATACCCACTCTTCACAACCCTCCCAGTGACACGGAGTCACATGCCCACTATTCACAACCCTCCCAATGACAAGGGGCTACATACCCACTCTTCACAACCATCCCTCTGACACGGGACCACATACCCACTCTTCACAACGCTACCACTAGCACGGGGCCACATACCCACTCTTCACAACCCTGACACTAGCACGAGGCTACATACCCACACTTCACAACCCTTCCATTAGCACGAAGCCTCATACCCACTCTTCACAACCCTCCCACTAGCACGGGGCCACATACCCACTCTTTACAACCCTGACACTAGCACGGGGCCACATACCCACTCTTCACAACCTTCACACTAGCACGGGAAACATACCCACTCTTCACAACCCTCACACTAGCACGGGGCCACATACCTACTATTCACAATTCTCGCACTGACACGGTGCAATATACCTATTCTTCACAACCCTTACATTTGCACGGGGCCACATACCCACTCTTCACAATCCTCCAACTAACACGGGCGCCGCATACCCACTCTACACAACCCTGACACTAGCACGGGGCCACATCCCCACTCTACACAACCCTCCCACTGACCCGGGGCCACATACCCACTCTTCACAACCCTCACACTAGCACGGGACCACATACCCACTCTTCACAACCCTTCCACTAGCACGGGACCACATACCCACTCTTCACAACCCTCCCACTGATACGGGGCCACATACCCACTCTTCACAACCCTCCCACTAATACGGGGCCACATACCCACTCTTCACAACCCCTCACACAAGAACCGGGCCGCATGCCCTCTCTTCACAACCCTGACACTAGCACGGGGCCACATACCCACTCTTCACAACCCTGATACTAGCACGGGGCCGCATACCCACTCTTCACAATCTTCACACTAGCACGGGGCCACATACCCACTCTTCACAACCCTTCCACTAGAACGGGGCCACATACCCACTCTTCAAAACCCTGCCACTGACACGGGGTCACATACCCACTCTTCACAACCCTCACTCTGACAAGTGGCTACATACCCACTCTTCACAACCCTGACACTAGCACGGGGCCACATACCCACTCTTCACAATCTTCACACTAGCACGGGGCCACATACCCACTCTTCACAACCCTGACACTAGCACGAGGCCACATACCCACTCTTCACAATCTTCACACTGGCACACGGCCACATACCCACTCTTCACAACCCTCCCATTGACTCGGGACCACATACCAACTCTTCACAACGCTACCACTACCACGGGGCCACATACCCACTCTTCACAACCCTGACACTAGCACGTGGCCACATACCCACTCTTCACAACCTTCACACTAGCACGGGGCCACATACCCACTCTTCACAACCCTCACTTTAGCACGGGGCCACATTCCTACTATTCACAATTCTCGCACTGACACGGGGCCATATACCTATTCTTCACAACCCTGACACTAGCACGTGGCTACATACCCACTCTTCACAACCATGACACTAGCACGGGGGCCACATACCTACTCTTCACAACCCTTCCACTAAAACGTGGCCACATACCCACTCTTCACAACCCTCCCAATGACACAGGGCCACATACCCACTCTTCACAACCCTGACACTAGCACGGGGCCACATACTCACTCTTCAGACTCTCCTACTTGCACTGGGCCAAATACCACCTCTTCACAACCCTCACACTACCACGGGGCCACATACCCACTCTTCACAACCCTGACACTTCCACGGGGCCACATACCCACTCTTCACAACCCTTACACTACCACGGGGCAACATACCCACTCTTCACAACCCTCACACTAGCACGGGGCTACATACCCACTCTTCACAACCTTCACACTAGCACGGAACCACATACCCACTCTTCACAACCCTTACACTAGCACGGAGCCACATACCCACTCTTCACAACCCTCACACTAACACAGGGCCTCATACCCACTCTTCACAACCCTTCCATTAGCACGGAGCTACATACCCACTCTTCACAACCTTCCCACTGACATGGGGCCACATACCGACTCTTCACAACCCTCCCAATGACACGGGGCCACATACCCACTCTTCACAACCCCTCACACAAGAACGGGGCCTCATACCCACTCTTCACAACCCGCACACTAGCACGGGGCCACATACCCATTCTTCACTACTCTGACACTGGCACGGGCCACATACCCACTCTTCATAACCCTCCTACTAGCACGGGGCCACATACCCACTCTTCAAAAACTTCACACAAGCACAGGGCTACATACCCACTCTTCACAACCTTCACACCAGCATGGGGACACACGCCCACTCTTCACAACCCTTACACTAGCACGTTGCCACATGCATACTCCTCACAACCCTCCCACTTGCACGGGGCCACATACCCACTCTTCACGACCCTCACACTAGCACGGGGCAACATACCCACTCTTCACAACCCTGAAACTAGCACAGGGCCATATACCCACTCTTCACAACCCTCCCACTGACACGGCGCCACATACATACTCTACACAATCCTGACACAAGCACACGGCCACATACCCACTCTTCACAACCCTCACACTAGCACGGGGAAACATACCCATTCTTTACAACCCTCGCACTAGCACGGGGCCACATACCCACTCTTCACAACCCGCACACTAGCACGAGGCTACATACCCACACTTCACAACCCTTCCATAAGCACGGAGCCTCATACCAACTCTTCACAACCCTCCCACTAGCACGGGGCCACATACCCACTCTTCACAACCCTCACACTAGCACAGGGCCACATACCCACACTTCACAACCCTTCCATTAGCACGGAGCCTCATACCCACTCTTCACAACCCTCCCACAGGCAGGGGGCCACATGCCCACTCTTTACAACCCTGACACTAGCACGGGGCCAAATACCCACTCTTCACAACCTTCACACTAGCACGGGGCCACATACCCACATTTCACAACCCTTCCATTAGCACGGAGCCTCATACCCACTCTTCACAACCCTCACACTAGCACGGGGCCACATACCTACTATTCACAATTCTCGCACTGACATGGTGCCATATACCTATTCTTCACAACCCTTACATTTGCACGGGGCCACATACCCACTCTTCACAATCCTCCAACTAACACGGGGGCCGCATACCCACTCTACACAACCCTGACACTAGCACGGGGCCACATCCCCACTCAACACAACCCTCCCACTGACCCGGGGCCACATACCCACTCTTCACAACCCTCACACTAGCACGGGACCACATACCCACTCTTCACAACCCTCCCACTGATACGGGGCCACATACCCACTCTTCACAACCCCTCACACAAGAACGGGGTCACATACCCACTCTTCACAACCCTTCCATTAGCACGGAGCTACATTCCCACTCTTCACAACCCTCCCACTAATACGGGGCCACATACCCACTCTTCACAACCCTCCCACTAATACGGGGCCATATACCCACTCTTCACAACCCCTCACTCAAGAACCGGGCCGCATGCCCTCTCTTCTCAACCCTGATACTAGCACGGGGCCACATACCCACTCTTCACAACCCTGACACTAGCACGGGGCCACATACCCACTCTTCACAACCCTGACACTAGCACGGGGCCACATACCCACTCTTCACAATCTTCACACTAGCACGGGCCACATATCCACTCTTCACAACCCTTCCACTAGCACGGGGCCACATACCCACTCTTCACAACCCTCCCACTGACACGGGGCAACATACCCACTCTTCACAACCCTCCCACTGACACGGGGCAACATACCCACTCTTCACAACCCTCACACTAGCACGGGACCACATACCTACTCTTCAACACCCTTACACTAGCACGGGGCCACATACCCACTCTTCACAACCCTCCCACTTACACGGGGCCAAATACCCACTCTTCACAACCCTCCCACAGGCACCGGGCTACATACCCACTCTTCAAAACCCTCACACTAGCAAGGGGCCTCATACCCACTCTTCACAACCCTCGCAATGACACGAGGCCACATACCCACTCTTCACAACCCTCCAACTAGCGCGGGGCCATATACCCACTCATTACAACCCTCCCACTGACACGGGGCAACATACCTACTCTTCACATCCGTCACACAAGAACGGGGCCACATACCCACTCATTGCAACCCTCCCACTGACACGGGGCAACATACCTACTCTTCACAATCCTCGCACTGACACGGGGCCACATACCAACTCTTCACAACCCTGACACTAGCACGGGACCACATACCAACTCTTCACAACCCTGACTCTAGGACAGGGCCACATACCCACAATTCACAACCCTTCCACTAGAACGGGGCCACATACCACTCTTCACAATCCTCCCACAAGCACAGGGCCACATACCCACTCTTCACAACCCTGAAACTAGCACGGGGCCACATACCGACTCTTCACAACCCTCACACTACCAGGGAGCCACATACCCACTCTTCACAACCCTCACACTAGCACAGGGCCACATACCTACGACTCACAATCCTCGCACTGACACGGGGCCACATACCAACTCTTCACAACCCTGACACTAGCACGGGGCCACATACCAACTCTTCACAACCCTCACTCTAGCACAGGGCCACATACCCACATTTCACAACCCTTCCACTAGAACGGGGCCACATACCACTCTTCACAACCCACCAACTAGCACGGGGCCACATACCCACTCATTTAACCCTCCCACTGACACGGGGCAACATACCTGCTCTTCAAAACCCTCACACAAGCACGGGGTCACATACCCACTCATTGCAACCCTCCCACTGACACGGTGCCACATACCCACTATTTAGAACCCTCCAACTAGCACGAGGCCACATACCAACTCATTACAACCCTCCCACTGACATGGTGCCACATACCCACTCTTCACAACCTTCACACTAGCACAGGGCCACATACCCACTCTTCACAACCCTGACACTAGCACGGGGCCACATACCCACTCTTCACAATCTTCACACTAGCACAGGGCCACATACCCACTCTTCACAACCCTCCCATTGACACGGGACCACATACCAACTCTTCACAACGCTACCACTATCACGGGGCCACATACCCACGCTTCACAACCATCACACTAGCACGGGGGCCACATATCTACTCTTCACAACCCTCCCACTGACACGGGGCCACATACCCACTCTTCACATCCCCCAAACTTGCACGGGGCTACATATCCACTCTTCACACCCCTCTCACTAGCACAGGGCCACG
Source organism: Procambarus clarkii (assembly GCF_040958095.1). Lineage (NCBI taxonomy): Eukaryota > Metazoa > Arthropoda > Malacostraca > Decapoda > Cambaridae > Procambarus > Procambarus clarkii. The sequence continues at coordinate 1,028,450 of NW_027189173.1, forward strand.
TACCCACTCTTCACAACCCTTCCACTAAAACGTGGCCACATACCCACTCTTCACAACCCTCCCACTGACACGGGGCCACATACCCACTCTTCACAACCCCTCACACAAGAACGGGGAAACATACCCACTCTTCACAACCCTCCTACTGACACGGGGCCACATACCCACTCTTCACAACCCTGACACTAGCACGGGGCCACATTCCCACTCTTCACAATCTTCACACTAGCACAGGGCTACATACCCACTCTTCACAACCCTCCCATTGACACGGGACCACATACCAACTCTTCACAACGCTACCACTAGCACGGGGCCACATACCCACTCTTCACAACCATGACACTAGAACGGGGGCCACATACCGACTCTTCACAAACCACCCAATGACACGGGGCCACATACCCTCTCTTCACAACCCCTCACACAAAAACGGGGCCACATACCCACTCTTCACAACCCGCACACTAGCACGGGGCCACATACCCATTCTTCACTACTCTGACACTGGCACGGGCCACATACCCACTCTTCACAACCCTCCTACTAGCACGGGGCCACATACCCACTCTTCAAAAACTTCACACAAGCACAGGGCCACATACCCACTCTTCACAACCTTCACACCAGCATTGGGACACACACCCACTCTTCACAACCCTTACACTAGCACGGGGCCACATGCATACTCTTCACAACCCTCCCACTTGCACGAGGCCACATACCCACTCTTCACGACCCTCAAACTAGCACGGGGCAACATACCCACTCTTCACAACTATGAAACTAGCACAGGGCCATATACCCACTCTTCACAACCCTCCCACTGACACGGCGCCACAAACATACTCTACACAATCCTGACACAAGCACACGGCCACATACCCACTCTTCACAACCCTCATACTAGCACGGGGCCACATACCCACTCTTCACAACCCTCACACTTGCACGGGGAAACATACCCATTCTTCACAACCCTCATACTAGCACGGGGCCACATACCCACTCTTCACAACCCTCACACTTGCACGGAGCCTCATACCCACTCTTCACAACCCTCCCACAGGCAGGGGGCCACATGCCCACTCTTTACAACCCTGACACTAGCACGGGGCCACATACCCACTCTTCACAACCTTCACACTAGCACGGGGCCACATACCCACATTTCACAACCCTTCCATTAGCACGGAGCCTCATACCCACTCTTCACAACCCTCACACTAGCACGGGGCCACATACCTACTATTCACAATTCTCGCACTGACATGGTGCCATATACCTATTCTTCACAACCCTTACATTTGCACGGGGCCACATACCCACTCTTCACAATCCTCCTACTAACACGGGGCCGCATACCCACCCTACACAACCCTGACACTAGCACGGGACCACATACCCACTCTTCACAACCCTCCCACTGATACGGGGCCACATACCTACTCTTCACAACCCCTCACACAAGAACGGGGTCACATACCCACTCTTCACAACCCTTCCATTAGCACAGAGCTACATACCCACTCTTCACAACCCTCCCACTAATACGGTCCACATACCCACTCTTCACAACCCTCCCACTAATACGGGGCCATATACCCACTCTTCACAACCCCTCACTCAAGAACCGGGCCGCATGCCCTCTCTTCACAACCCTGACACTAGCACGGGGCCACATACCCACTCTTCACAACCCTGACACTAGCACGGAGCCACATACCCACTCTTCACAATCTTCACACTAGCACGGGCCACATACCCACTCTTCACAACCCTTCCACTAGCACGGGGCCACACACTCACTCTTCACAACCCTCCCACTGACACGGGGCAACATACCCAGTCTTCACAACCCTCCCACTGACACGGGGCAACATACCCACTCTTCACAACCCTCACTCTAGCACGGGACCACATACCCACTTTTCAACACCCTTACACTAGCACGGGGCCACATACCCACTCTTCACAACCCTCCCACTTACACGGGGCCAAATACCCACTCTTCACAACCCTCCCACAGGCACCGGGCTACATACCCACTCTTCACAACCCTCACACTAGCAAGGGGCCTCATACCCACTCTTCACAACCCTCGCAATGACACGAGGCCACATACCCACTCTTCACAACCCTCCAACTAGCGCGGGGCCATATACCCACTCATTACAACCCTCCCACTGACACGGGGCAACATACCTACTCTTCACAACCCTTCCACAAGCACGGGGCCACATACCCACTCATTGCAACCCTCCCACTGACATGGTGCCACATACCCACTCTTCACAACCTTCACACTAGTACAGGGCCACATACCCACTCTACACAATCCTCCCACTAACACGGTGCCACATACCCACTCTTCAAAACCCTGACACTAGCACGGGGCCACAAACCCACTCTTCACAACCCTCCCAGTGACACGGAGTCACATGCCCACTATTCACAACCCTCCCAATGACAAGGCCACATACCCGCTCTTCACAACCATCCCTCTGACACGGGACCACATACCCACTCTTCACAACGCTACCACTAGCACGGGGCCACATACCAACTCTTCACAACCCTCCTACTAGCACGGGGCCACATACCCACTCCTCACATCCTTCACACAAGCACGGGGCCACATACCCACTCTTCACAAAACTCACACTAGCACAGGGCCACATACCCAACCTTCACAACCCTCCCACAGGCAGGGGGCCACATACCCACTCTTCACAACTCTGAGAATAACACGGGGCCACTTACCCACTCTTCACAACCCTGACACTACCACGGGGCCACACACCCACTCTTCACAACCCTGACACTACCACGGGGCCACATACCCACTCTTAACAACCCTTACACTACCACGGGGCAACATACCCACTCTTCACAACCCTCACACTAGCACGGGGCCACATACCCACTCTTCACAACCCTCACACTAGCATGGAACAACATACCCACTCTTCACAACCCTTACACTAGCACGGAGCCACATACCCACTCTTCACAACCCTCACACTAACACAGGGCCTCATACCCACTCTTCACAACCCTTCCATTAGCACGGAGCTACATACCCACTCTTCACAACCCTCCCACTGACATGGGGCCACATACCGACTCTTCACAACCCTCCCAATGACACGGGGCCACATACCCACTCTTCACAACCCTCCCAATGACACGGGGCCACATACCCACTCTTCACAACCCCTCACACAAGAACGGGGCCACATACCCACTCTTCACAACCCGCACACTAGCACGGGGCCACATACCCATTCTTCACTACTCTGACACTGGCACGGGCCACATACCCACTCTTCACAACCCTCCTACTAGCACGGGGCCACATACCCACTCTTTAAAAACTTCACACAAGCACAGGGCCACATACCCACTCTTCACAACCTTCACACCAGCATGGGGACACACACCCACTCTTCACAACCCTTACACTAGCACGGGGCCACATGCATACTCTTCACAACCCTCCCACTTGCACGGGGCCACATACCCACTCTTCACGACCGTCACACTAGCACGGGGCAACATACCCACTCTTCACAACCCTGAAACTAGCACAGGGCCATATACCCACTCTTCACAACCCTCCCACTGACACGGCGCCACATACATACTCTACACAATCCTGACACAAGCACACGGCCACATACCCACTCTTCACAACCCTCACACTAGCCCGGGGCCACATACCCACTCTTCACAACCCTCGCACTAGCACGGGGCCACATACCCACTCTTCACAACCCGCACACTAGCACGAGGCTACATACCCACACTTCACAACCCTTCCATTAGCACGGAGCCTCATACCAACTCTTCACATCCCTCCCACTAGCACGGGGCCACATACCCACTCTTCACAACCCTCACACTAGCACAGGGCCACATACCCACACTTCACAACCCTTCCATTAGCACGGAGCCTCATACCCGCTCTTCACAACCCTCCCACAGGCAGGGGGCCACATGCCCACTCTTTACAACCCTGACACTAGCACGGGGCTACATACCCACTCTTCACAACCTTCACACTACCACGGGGCCACATACCCACATTTCACAACCCTTCCATTAGCACGGAGCCTCATACCCACTCTTCACAACCCTCACACTAGCACGGGGCCACATACCTACTATTCACAATTCTCGCACTGACACGGTGCCATATACCTATTCTTCACAACCCTTACATTTGCACTGGGCCACATACCCACTTTTCACAATCCTCCAACTAACACGGGCGCCGCATACCCACTCTACACAACCCTTACACTAGCACGGGGCCACATCCCCACTCTACACAACCCTCCCACTGACCCGGGGCCACATACAAACTCTTCACAACCCTCACACTAGCACGGGACCACATACCCACTCTTCACAACCCTTCCACTAGCACGGGACCACATACCCACTCTTCACATCCCTCCCACTGATACGGGGCCGCATACCCTCTCTTCAAACCCTCCCACTAATACGGGGCCACATACCCACTCTTCACAACCCCTCACACAAGAACCGGGCCGCATGCCCTCTCTTCACAACGCTGACACTAGCACGGGGCCACATACCCACTCTTCACAACCCTGACACTAGCACGGGGCCATATACCCACTCTTCACAATCTTCACACTAGCACGGGGCCACATACCCACTCTTCACAACCCTTCCACTAGCATGGGGCCACATACCCACTCTTCAAAACCCTGCCACTGACACGGGGCCACATACCCACTCTTCACAACCCACACACTGACAAGGGGCTACATACCCACTCTTCACAACCCTGACACTAGCACGGGGCCACATACCCACTCTTCACAATCTTCACACTAGCACGGGGCCACATACCCACTCTTCACAACCCTGACACTAGCACGGGGCCACATTCCCACTCTTCACAATCTTCACACTAGCACAGGGCCACATACCCACTCTTCACAACCCTCCCATTGACACGGGACCACATACCAACTCTTCACAACGCTACCACTAGCACGGGGCCACATACCCACTCTTCACAACCATGACACTAGCACGGGGGCCACATACCGACTCTTCACAAACCACCCAATGACACGGGACCACATACCCACTCTTCACAACCCCTCACACAAAAACGGGGCCACATACCCACTCTTCACAACCCGCACACTAGCACGGGGGCACATACCCATTCTTCACTACTCTGACACTGGCACGGGCCACATACCCACTCTTCACAACCCTCCCACTCTCACGGGGCCACATACCCACTCTTCACGACCCTCAAACTAGCACGGGGCAACATACCCACTCTTCACAACTATGAAACTAGCACAGGGCCATATACCCACTCTTCACAACCCTCCCACTGACACGGCGCCACATACATACTCTACACAATCCTGACACAAGCACACGGCCACATACCCACTCTTCACAACCCTCATACTAGCACGGGGCCACATACCCACTCTTCACAACCCGCACACTAGCACGAGGCTACATACCCACATTTCACAACCCTTCCATTAGCACGGAGCCTCATACCCACTCTTCACAACCCTCCCACAGGCAGGGGGCCACATGCCCACTCTTTACAACCCTGACACTAGCACGGGGCCACATACCCACTCTTCACAACCTTCACACTAGCACGGGGCCACATACCCACATTTCACAACCCTTCCATTAGCACGGAGCCTCATACCCACTCTTCACAACCCTCACACTAGCACGGGGCCACATACCTACTATTCACAATTCTCGCACTGACATGGTGCCATATACCTATTCTTCACAACCCTTACATTTGCACGGGGCCACATACCCACTCTTCACAATCCTTCTACTAACACGGGGGCCGCATACCCACCCTACACAACCCTGACACTAGCACGGGGCCACATCCCCACTCTACACAACCCTCCCACTGACCCGGGTCCACATACCCACTCTTCACAACCCTCACACTAGCACGGGACCACATACCCACTCTTCACAACCCTCCCACTGATACGGGGCCACATACCTACTCTTCACAACCCCTCACACAAGAACGGGGTCACATACCCACTCTTCACAACCCTTCCATTAGCACAGAGCTACATACCCACTCTTCACAACCCTCCCACTAATACGGTCCACATACCCACTCTTCACAACCCTCCCACTAATACGGGGCCATATACCCACTCTTCACAACCCCTCACTCAAGAACCGGGCCGCATGCCCTCTCTTCACAACCCTGACACTAGCACGGGCCCACATACCCACTCTTCACAACCCTGACACTAGCACGGAGCCACATACCCACTCTTCACAATCTTCACACTAGCACGGGCCACATACCCACTCTTCACAACCCTTCCACTAGCACGGGGCCACACACTCACTCTTCACAACCCTCCCACTGACACGGGGCAACATACCCAGTCTTCACAACCCTCCCACTGACACGGGGCAACATACCCACTCTTCACAACCCTCACTCTAGCACGGGACCACATACCCACTCTTCAACACCCTTACACTAGCACGGGGCCACATACCCACTCTTCACAACCCTCCCACTTACACGGGGCCAAATACCCACTCTTCACAACCCTCCCACAGGCACCAGGCTACATACCCACTCTTCACAACCCTCACACTAGCAAGGGGCCTCATACCCACTCTTCACAACCCTCGCAATGACACGAGGCCACATACCCACTCTTCACAACCCTCCAACTAGCGCGGGGCCATATACCCACTCATTACAACCCTCCCACTGACACGGGGCAACATACCTACTCTTCACAACCCTTCCACAAGCACGGGGCCACATACCCACTCATTGCAACCCTCCCACTGACATGGTGCCACATACCCACTCTTCACAACCTTCACACTAGTACAGGGCCACATACCCACTCTACACAATCCTCCCACTAACACGGCGCCACATACCCACTCTTCAAAACCCTGACACTAGCACGGGGCCACAAACCCACTCTTCACAACCCTCCCAGTGACACGGAGTCACATGCCCACTATTCACAACCCTCCCAATGACAAGGCCACATACCCGCTCTTCACAACCATCCCTCTGACACGGGACCACATACCCACTCTTCACAACGCTACCACTAGCACGGGGCCACATACCAACTCTTCACAACCCTCCCACTAGCACGGGGCCACATACCCACTCCTCACATCCTTCACACAAGCACGGGGCCACATACCCACTCTTCACAAAACTCACACTAGCACAGGGCCACATACCCAACCTTCACAACCCTCCCACAGGCAGGGGGCCACATACCCACTCTTCACAACTCAGAGAATAACACGGGGCCACATACCCACTCTTCACAACCCTGACACTACCACGGGGCCACACACCCACTCTTCACAACCCTGACACTACCACGGGGCCACATACCCACTCTTCACAACCCTTACACTACCACGGGGCAACATACCCACTCTTCACAACCCTCACACTAGCACGGGGCCACATACCCACTCTTCACAACCCTCACACTAGCATGGAACAACATACCCACTCTTCACAACCCTTACACTAGCACGGAGCCACATACCCACTCTTCACAACCCTCACACTAACACAGGGCCTCATACCCACTCTTCACAACCCTTCCATTAGCACGGAGCTACATACCCACTCTTCACAACCCTCCCACTGACATGGGGCCACATACCGACTCTTCACAACCCTCCCAATGACACGGGGCCACATACCCACTCTTCACAACCCCTCACACAAGAACGGGGCCACATACCCACTCTTCACAACCCGCACACTAGCACGGGGCCACATACCCATTCTTCACTACTCTGACACTGGCACGGGCCACATACCCACTCTTCACAACCCTCCTACTAGCACGGGGCCACATACCCACTCTTCAAAAACTTCACACAAGCACAGGGCCACATGCCCACTCTTCACAACCTTCACACCAGCATGGGGACACACACCCACTCTTCACAACCCTTACACTAGCACGGGGCCACATGCATACTCTTCACAACCCTCCCACTTGCACGGGGCCACATACCCACTCTTCACGACCATCACACTAGCACGGGGCAACATACCCACTCTTCACAACCCTGAAACTAGCACAGGGCCATATACCCACTCTTCACAACCCTGACACTAGCACGGGGCCACATACCCACTCTTCACAACCCTCGCACTAGCACGGGGCCACATACCCACTCTTCACAACCCGCACACTAGCACGGGGCCACATACCCACTCTTCACAACCCTCGCACTAGCACGGGGCCACATACCCACTCTTCACAACCCGCACACTAGCACGAGGCTACATACCCACACTTCACAACCCTTCCATTAGCACGGAGCCTCATACCAACTCTTCACAACCCTCCCACTAGCACGGGGCCACATACCCACTCTTCACAACCCTCACACTAGCACAGGGCCACATACCCACACTTCACAACCCTTCCATTAGCACGGAGCCTCATACCCGCTCTTCACAACCCTCCCACAGGCAGGGGGCAACATGCCCACTCTTTACAACTCTGACACTAGCACGGGGCCACATACCCACTCTTCACAACCTTCACACTACCACGGGGCCACATACCCACATTTCACAACCCTTCCATTAGCACGGAGCCTCATACAAACTCTTCACAACCCTCACACTAGCACGGGGCCACATACCTACTATTCACAATTCTCGAACTGACACGGTGCCATATACCTATTCTTCACAACCCTTACATTTGCACTGGGCCACATACCCACTCTTCACAATCCTCCAACTAACACGGGCGCCGCATACCCACTCTACACAACCCTTACACTAGCACGGGGCCACATCCCCACTCTACACAACCCTCCCACTGACCCGGGGCCACATACCCACTCTTCACAACCCTCACACTAGCACGGGACCACATACCCACTCTTCACAACCCTTCCACTAGCACGATACCACATACCCACTCTTCACATCCCTCCCACTGATACGGGGCCACATACCCTTTCTTCAAACCCTCCCACTAATACGGAGCCACATACCCACTCTTCACAACCCCTCACACAAGAACCGGGCCGCATGCCCTCTCTTCACAACCCTGACACTAGCACGGGGCCACATACCCACTCTTCACAACCCTGACACTAGCACGGGGCCATATACCCACTCTTCACAATCTTCACACTAGCACGGGGCCACATACCCACTCTTCACAACCCTTCCACTAGCATGGGGCCACATACCCACTCTTCAAAACCCTGCCACTGACACGGGGCCACATACCCACTCTTCACAACCCTCACACTGACAAGGGGCTACATACCCACTCTTCACAACCCTGACACTAGCACGGGGCCACATACCCACTCTTCACAATCTTCACACTAGCACGGGGCCACATACCCACTCTTCACAACCCTGACACTAGCACGGGGCCACATTCCCACTCTTCACAATCTTCACACTAGCACAGGGCTACATACCCACTCTTCACAACCCTCCCACTGACACGGGACCACATACCAACTCTTCACAACGCTACCACTAGCACGGGGCCACATACCCACTCTTCACAACCATGACACTAGAACGGGGGCCACATACCGACTCTTCACAAACCACCCAATGACACGGGGCCACATACCCACTCTTCACAACCCCTCACACAAAAACGGGGCCACATACCCACTCTTCACAACCCGCACACTAGCACGGGGCCACATACCCATTCTTCACTACTCTGACACTGGCACGGGCCACATACCCACTCTTCACAACCCTCCTACTAGCACGGGGCCACATACCCACTCTTCAAAAACTTCACACAAGCACAGGGCCACATACCCACTCTTCACAACCTTCACACCAGCATTGGGACACACACCCACTCTTCACAACCCTTACACTAGCACGGGGCCACATGCATACTCTTCACAACCCTCCCACTTGCACGAGGCCACATACCCACTCTTCACGACCCTCAAACTAGCACGGGGCAACATACCCACTCTTCACAACTATGAAACTAGCACAGGGCCATATACCCACTCTTCACAACCCTCCCACTGACACGGCGCCACAAACATACTCTACACAATCCTGACACAAGCACACGGCCACATACCCACTCTTCACAACCCTCATACTAGCACGGGGCCACATACCCACTCTTCACAACCCTCACACTTGCACGGGGAAACATACCCATTCTTCACAACCCTCATACTAGCACGGGGCCACATACCCACTCTTCACAACCCTCACACTTGCACGGAGCCTCATACCCACTCTTCACAACCCTCCCACAGGCAGGGGGGCCACATGCCCACTCTTTACAACCCTGACACTAGCACGGGGCCACATACCCACTCTTCACAACCTTCACACTAGCACGGGGCCACATACCCACATTTCACAACCCTTCCATTAGCACGGAGCCTCATACCCACTCTTCACAACCCTCACACTAGCACGGGGCCACATACCTACTATTCACAATTCTCGCACTGGCATGGTGCCATATACCTATTCTTCACAACCCTTACATTTGCACGGGGCCACATACCCACTCCTCACAATCCTCCTACTAACACGGGGCCGCATACCCACCCTACACAACCCTGACACTAGCACGGGACCACATACCCACTCTTCACAACCCTCCCACTGATACGGGGCCACATACCTACTCTTCAAAACCCCTCACACAAGAACGGGGTCACATACCCACTCTTCACAACCCTTCCATTAGCACAGAGCTACATACCCACTCTTCACAACCCTCCCACTAATACGGTCCACATACCCACTCTTCACAACCCTCCCACTAATACGGGGCCATATACCCACTCTTCACAACCCCTCACTCAAGAACCGGGCCGCATGCCCTCTCTTCACAACCCTGACACTAGCACGGGGCCACATACCCACTCTTCACAACCCTGACACTAGCACGGAGCCACATACCCACTCTTCACAATCTTCACACTAGCACGGGCCACATACCCACTCTTCACAACCCTTCCACTAGCACGGGGCCACACACTCACTCTTCACAACCCTCCCACTGACACGGGGCAACATACCCAGTCTTCACAACCCTCCCACTGACACGGGGCAACATACCCACTCTTCACAACCCTCACTCTAGCACGGGACCACATACCTACTTTTCAACACCCTTACACTAGCACGGGGCCACATACCCACTCTTCACAACCCTCCCACTTACACGGGGCCAAATACCCACTCTTCACAACCCTCCCACAGGCACCGGGCTACATACCCACTCTTCACAACCCTCACACTAGCAAGGGGCCTCATACCCACTCTTCACAACCCTCGCAATGACACGAGGCCACATACCCACTCTTCACAACCCTCCAACTAGCGCGGGGCCATATACCCACTCATTACAACCCTCCCACTGACACGGGGCAACATACCTACTCTTCACAACCCTTCCACAAGCACGGGGCCACATACCCACTCATTGCAACCCTCCCACTGACATGGTGCCACATACCCACTCTTCACAACCTTCACACTAGTACAGGGCCACATACCCACTCTACACAATCCTCCCACTAACACGGTGCCACATACCCACTCTTCAAAACCCTGACACTAGCACGGGGCCACAAACCCACTCTTCACAACCCTCCCAGTGACACGGAGTCACATGCCCACTATTCACAACCCTCCCAATGACAAGGCCACATACCCGCTCTTCACAACCATCCCTCTGACACGGGACCACATACCCACTCTTCACAACGCTACCACTAGCACGGGGCCACATACCAACTCTTCACAACCCTCCCACTAGCACGGGGCCACATACCCACTCCTCACATCCTTCACACAAGCACGGGGCCACATACCCACTCTTCACAAAACTCACACTAGCACAGGGCCACATACCCAACCTTCACAACCCTCCCACAGGCAGGGGGCCACATACCCACTCTTCACAACTCTGAGAATAACACGGGGCCACATACCCACTCTTCACAACCCTGACACTACCACGGGGCCACACACCCACTCTTCACAACCCTGACACTACCACGGGGCCACATACCCACTCTTCACAACCCTTACACTACCACGGGGCAACATACCCACTCTTCACAACCCTCACACTAGCACGGGGCCACATACCCACTCTTCACAACCCTCACACTAGCATGGAACAACATACCCACTCTTCACAACCCTTACACTAGCACGGAGCCACATACCCACTCTTCACAACCCTCACACTAACACAGGGCCTCATACCCACTCTTCACAACCCTTCCATTAGCACGGAGCTACATACCCACTCTTCACAACCCTCCCACTGACATGGGGCCACATACCGACTCTTCACAACCCTCCCAATGACACGGGGCCACATACCCACTATTCACAACCCTCCCAATGACACGGGGCCACATACCCACTCTTCACAACCCCTCACACAAGAACGGGGCCACATACCCACTCTTCACAACCCGCACACTAGCACGGGGCCACATACCCATTCTTCACTACTCTGACACTGGCACGGGCCACATACCCACTCTTCACAACCCTCCTACTAGCACGGGGCCACATACCCACTCTTCAAAAACTTCACACAAGCACAGGGCCACATACCCACTCTTCACAACCTTCACACCAGCATGGGGACACACACCCACTCTTCACAACCCTCCCACTTGCACGGGGCCACATACCCACTCTTCACGACCATCACACTAGCACGGGGCAACATACCCACTCTTCACAACCCTGAAACTAGCACAGGGCCATATACCCACTCTTCACAACCCTCCCACTGACACGGCGCCACATACATACTCTACACAATCCTGACACAAGCACACGGCCACATACCCACTCTTCACAACCCTCACACTAGCCCGGGGCCACATACCCACTCTTCACAACCCTCGCACTAGCACGGGGCCACATACCCACTCTTCACAACCCGCACACTAGCACGAGGCTACATACCCACACTTCACAACCCTTCCATTAGCACGGAGCCTCATACCAACTCTTCACATCCCTCCCACTAGCACGGGGCCACATACCCACTCTTCACAACCCTCACACTAGCACAGGGCCACATACCCACACTTCACAACCCTTCCATTAGCACGGAGCCTCATACCCGCTCTTCACAACCCTCCCACAGGCAGGGGGCCACATGCCCACTCTTCACAACCCTGACACTAGCACGGGGCTACATACCCACTCTTCACAACCTTCACACTACCACGGGGCCACATACCCACATTTCACAACCCTTCCATTAGCACGGAGCCTCATACCCACTCTTCACAACCCTCACACTAGCACGGGGCCACATTCCTACTATTCACAATTCTCGCACTGACACGGTGCCATATACCTATTCTTCACAACCCTTACATTTGCACTGGGCCACATACCCACTTTTCACAATCCTCCAACTAACACGGGCGCCGCATACCCACTCTACACAACCCTTACACTAGCACGGGGCCACATTCCCACTCTACACAACCCTCCCACTGACCCGGGGCCACATACAAACTCTTCACAACCCTCACACTAGCACGGGACCACATACCCACTCTTCACAACCCTTCCACTAGCACGGGACCACATACCCACTCTTCACATCCCTCCCACTGATACGGGGCCGCATACCCTCTCTTCAAACCCTCCCACTAATACGGGGCCACATACCCACTCTTCACAACCCCTCACACAAGAACCGGGCCGCATGCCCTCTCTTCACAACCCTGACACTAGCACGGGGCCACATACCCACTCTTCACAACCCTGACACTAGCACGGGGCCATATACCCACTCTTCACAATCTTCACACTAGCACGGGGCCACATACCCACTCTTCACAACCCTTCCACTAGCATGGGGCCACATACCCACTCTTCAAAACCCTGCCACTGACACGGGGCCACATACCCACTCTTCACAACCCTCACACTGACAAGGGGCTACATACCCACTCTTCACAACCCTGACACTAGCACGGGGCCACATACCCACTCTTCACAATCTTCACACTAGCACGGGGCCACATACCCACTCTTCACAACCCTGACACTAGCACGGGGCCACATTCCCACTCTTCACAATCTTCACACTAGCACAGGGCCACATACCCACTCTTCACAACCCTCCCATTGACACGGGACCACATACCAACTCTTCACAACGCTACCACTAGCACGGGGCCACATACCCACTCTTCACAACCATGACACTAGCACGGGGGCCACATACCGACTCTTCACAAACCACCCAATGACACGGGGCCACATACCCACTCTTCACAACCCCTCACACAAAAACGGGGCCACATACCCACTCTTCACAACCCGCACACTAGCACGGGGGCACATACCCATTCTTCACTACTCTGACACTGGCACGGGCCACATACCCACTCTTCACAACCCTCCCACTTGCACGGGGCCACATACCCACTCTTCACGACCCTCAAACTAGCACGGGGCAACATACCCACTCTTCACAACTATGAAACTAGCACAGGGCCATATACCCACTCTTCACAACCCTCCCACTGACACGGCGCCACATACATACTCTACACAATCCTGACACAAGCACACGGCCACATACCCACTCTTCACAACCCTCATACTAGCACGGGGCCACATACCCACTCTTCACAACCCTCACACTTGCACGGGGAAACATACCCATTCTTTACAACCCTCGCACTAGCACGGGGCCACATACCCACTCTTCACAACCCGCACACTAGCACGAGGCTACATACCCACATTTCACAACCCTTCCATTAGCACGGAGCCTCATACCCACTCTTCACAACCCTCCCACAGGCAGGGGGCCACATGCCCACTCTTTACAACCCTGACACTAGCACGGGGCCACATACCCACTCTTCACAACCTTCACACTAGCACGGGGCCACATACCCACATTTCACAACCCTTCCATTAGCACGGAGCCTCATACCCACTCTTCACAACCCTCACACTAGCACGGGGCCACATACCTACTATTCACAATTCTCGCACTGACATGGTGCCATATACCTATTCTTCACAACCCTTACATTTGCACGGGGCCACATACCCACTCTTCACAATCCTTCTACTAACACGGGGGCCGCATACCCACCCTACACAACCCTGACACTAGCACGGGGCCACATCCCCACTCTACACAACCCTCCCACTGACCCGGGTCCACATACCCACTCTTCACAACCCTCACACTAGCACGGGACCACATACCCACTCTTCACAACCCTCCCACTGATACGGGGCCACATACCTACTCTTCACAACCCCTCACACAAGAACGGGGTCACATACCCACTCTTCACAACCCTTCCATTAGCACAGAGCTACATACCCACTCTTCACAACCCTCCCACTAATACGGTCCACATACCCACTCTTCACAACCCTCCCACTAATACGGGGCCATATACCCACTCTTCACAACCCCTCACTCAAGAACAGGGCCGCATGCCCTCTCTTCACAACCCTGACACTAGCACGGGCCCACATTCCCACTCTTCACAACCCTGACACTAGCACGGAGCCACATACCCACTCTTCACAATCTTCACACTAGCACGGGCCACATACCCACTCTTCACAACCCTTCCACTAGCACGGGGCCACACACTCACTCTTCACAACCCTCCCACTGACACGGGGCAACATACCCAGTCTTCACAACCCTCCCACTGACACGGGGCAACATACCCACTCTTCACAACCCTCACTCTAGCACGGGACCACATACCCACTTTTCAACACCCTTACACTAGCACGGGGCCACATACCCACTCTTCACAACCCTCCCACTTACACGGGGCCAAATACCCACTCTTCACAACCCTCCCACAGGCACCGGGCTACATACCCACTCTTCACAACCCTCACACTAGCAAGGGGCCTCATACCCACTCTTCACAACCCTCCAACTAGCGCGGGGCCATATACCCACTCATTACAACCCTCCCACTGACACGGGGCAACATACCTACTCTTCACAACCCTTCCACAAGCACGGGGCCACATACCCACTCATTGCAACCCTCCCACTGACATGGTGCCACATACCCACTCTTCACAACCTTCACACTAGTACAGGGCCACATACCCACTCTACACAATCCTCCCACTAACACGGTGCCACATACCCACTCTTCAAAACCCTGACACTAGCACGGGGCCACAAACCCACTCTTCACAACCCTCCCAGTGACACGGAGTCACATGCCCACTATTCACAACCCTCCCAATGACAAGGCCACATACCCGCTCTTCACAACCATCCCTCTGACACGGGACCACATACCCACTCTTCACAACGCTACCACTAGCACGGGGCCACATACCAACTCTTCACAACCCTCCCACTAGCACGGGGCCACATACCCACTCCTCACATCCTTCACACAAGCACGGGGCCACATACCCACTCTTCACAAAACTCACACTAGCACAGGGCCACATACCCAACCTTCACAACCCTCCCACAGGCAGGGGGCCACATACCCACTCTTCACAACTCTGAGAATAACACGGGGCCACATACCCACTCTTCACAACCCTGACACTACCACGGGGCCACACACCCACTCTTCACAACCCTGACACTACCACGGGGCCACATACCCACTCTTCACAACCCTTACACTACCACGGGGCAACATACCCACTCTTCACAACCCTCACACTAGCACGGGGCCACATACCCACTCTTCACAACCCTCACACTAGCATGGAACAACATACCCACTCTTCACAACCCTTACACTAGCACGGAGCCACATACCCACTCTTCACAACCCTCACACTAACACAGGGCCTCATACCCACAATCCCCACAACCCTTCCATTAGCACGGAGCTACATACCCACTCTTCACAACCCTCCCACTGACATGGGGCCACATACCGACTCTTCACAACCCTCCCAATGACACGGGGCCACATACCCACTCTTCACAACCCCTCACACAAGAACGGGGCCACATACCCACTCTTCACAACCCGCACACTAGCACGGGGCCACATACCCATTCTTCACTACTCTGACACTGGCACGGGCCACATACCCACTCTTCACAACCCTCCTACTAGCACGGGGCCACATACCCACTCTTCAAAAACTTCACACAAGCACAGGGCCACATACCCACTCTTCACAACCTTCACACCAGCATGGGGACACACACCCACTCTTCACAACCCTTACACTAGCACGGGGCCACATGCATACTCTTCACAACCTTCCCACTTGCACGGGGCCACATACCCACTCTTCACAATCCTCCAACTAACACGGGCGCCGCATACCCACTCTACACAACCCTTACACTAGCACGGGGCCACATCCCCACTCTACACAACCCTCCCACTGACCCGGGGCCACATACCCACTCTTCACAACCCTCACACTATCACGGGACCACATACCCACTCTTCACAACCCTTCCACTAGCACGATACCACATACCCACTCTTCACATCCCTCCCACTGATACGGGGCCACATACCCTTTCTTCAAACCCTCCCACTAATACGGGGCCACATACCCACTCTTCACAACCCCTCACACAAGAACCGGGCCGCATGCCCTCTCTTCACAACCCTGACACTAGCACGGGGCCACATACCCACTCTTCACAACCCTGACACTAGCACGGGGCCATATACCCACTCTTCACAATCTTCACACTAGCACGGGGCCACATACCCACTCTTCACAACCCTTCCACTAGCATGGGGCCACATACCCACTCTTCAAAACCCTGCCACTGACACGGGGCCACATACCCACTCTTCACAACCCTCACACTGACAAGGGGCTACATACCCACTCTTCACAACCCTGACACTAGCACGGGGCCACATACCCACTCTTCACAATCTTCACACTAGCACGGGGCCACATACCCACTCTTCACAACCCTGACACTAGCACGGGGCCACATTCCCACTCTTCACAATCTTCACACTAGCACAGGGCCACATACCCACTCCTCTCAACCCTCCCATTGACACGGGACCACATACCAACTCTTCACAACGCTACCACTAGCACGGGGCCTCATACCCACTCTTCACAACCATGACACTAGCACGGGGGCCACATACCGACTCTTCACAACCCACCCAATGACACGGGGCCACATACCCACTCTTCACAACCCCTCACACAAAAACGGGGCCACATACCCACTCTTCACAACCCGCACACTAGCACGGGGCCACATACCCATTCTTCACTACTCTGACACTGGCACGGGCCACATACCCACTCTTCACAACCCTCCTACTAGCACGGGGCCACATACCCACTCTTCAAAAACTTCACACAAGCACAGGGCCACATACCCACTCTTCACAACCTTCACACCAGCATGGGGACACACACCCACTCTTCACAACCCTTACACTAGCACGGGGCCACATGCATACTCTTCACAACCCTCCCACTTGCACGGGGCCACATACCCACTCTTCACCACCCTCAAACTAGCACGGGGCAACATACCCACTTTTCACAACTATGAAACTAGCACAGGGCCATATACCCACTCTTCACAACCCTCCCACTGACATGGCGCCACATACATACTCTACACAATCCTGACACAAGCACACGGCCACATACCCACTCTTCACAACCCTCATACTAGCACGGGGCCACATACCCACTCTTCACAACCCTCACACTAGCACGGGGAAACATACCCATTCTTTACAACCCTCGCACTAGCACGGGGCCACATACCCACTCTTCACAACCCGCACACTAGCACGAGGCTACATACCCACACTTCACAACCCTTCCATTAGCACGGAGCCTCATACCCACTCTTCACAACCCTCCCACAGGCAGGGGGCCACATGCCCACTCTTTACAACCCTGACACTAGCACGGGGCCACATACCCACTCTTCACAACCTTCACACTAGCACGGGGCCACATACCCACATTTCACAACCCTTCCATTAGCACGGAGCCTCATACCCACTCTTCACAACCCTCACACTAGCACGGGGCCACATACCTACTATTCACAATTCTCGCACTGACATGGTGCCATATACCTATTCTTCACAACCCTTACATTTGCACGGGGCCACATACCCACTCTTCACAATCCTCCTACTAACACGGGGGCCGCATACCCACTCTACACAACCCTGACACTAGCACGGGGCCACATCCCCACTCTACACAACCCTCCCACTGACCCGGGTCCACATACCCACTCTTCACAACCTTCACACTAGCACGGGACCACATACCCACTCTTCACAACCCTCCCACTGATACGGGGCCACATACCTACTCTTCACAACCCCTCACACAAGAACGGGGTCACATACCCACTCTTCACAACCCTTCCATTAGCACGGAGCTACATACCCACTCTTCACAACCCTCCTACTAATACGGTCCACATACCCACTCTTCACAACCCTCCCACTAATACGGGGCCATATACCCACTCTTCACAACCCCTCACTCAAGAACCGGGCCGCATGCCCTCTCTTCACAACCCTGACACTAGCACGGGGCCACATACCCACTCTTCACAACCCTGACACTAGCACGGGGCCACATACCCACTCTTCACAATCTTCACACTAGCACGGGCCACATACCCACTCTTCACAACCCTTCCACTAGCACGGGGCCACACACCCACTCTTCACAACCCTCCCACTGACACGGGGCAACATACCCAGTCTTCACAACCCTCCCACTGACACGGGGCAACATACCCACTCTTCACAACCCTCACTCTAGCACGGGACCACATACCCACACTTCAACACCCTTACACTAGCACGGGGCCACATACCCACTCTTCACAACCCTCCCACTTACACGGGGCCAAATACCCACTCTTCACAACCCTCCCACAGGCACCGGGCTACATACCCACTCTTCACAACCCTCACACTAGCAAGGGGCCTCATACCCACTCTTCACAACCCTCGCAATGACACGAGGCCACATACCCACTCTTCACAACCCTCCAACTAGCGCGGGGCCATATACCCACTCATTACAACCCTCCCACTGACACGGGGCAACATACCTACTCTTCACAACTCTCACACAAGCACGGGGCCACATACCCACTCATTGCAACCCTCCCACTGACATGGTGCCACATACCCACCCTTCACAACCTTCACACTAGTACAGGGCCACATACCCACTCGACACAATCCTCCCACTAACACGGTGCCACATACCCACTCTTCAAAACCCTGACACTAGCACGGGGCCACAAACCCACTCTTCACAACCCTCCCAGTGACACGGAGTCACATGCCCACTATTCACAACCCTCCCAATGACAAGGCCACATACCCGCTCTTCACAACCATCCCTCTGACACGGGACCACATACCCACACTTCACAACGCTACCACTAGCACGGGGCCACATACCAACTCTTCACAACCCTCCCACTAGCACGGGGCCACATACCCACTCCTCACATCCTTCACACAAGCACGGGGCCACATACCCACTCTTCACAAAACTCACACTAGCACAGGGCCACATACCCAACCTTCACAACCCTCCCACAGGCAGGGGGCCACATACCCACTCTTCACAACTCTGAGAATAACACGGGGCCACATACCCACTCTTCACAACAATGACACTAGCACGGGGCCACATACCCACTCTTCACAACCTTCACACTAGCACGGGGCCATATACCCACTCTTAACAACCCTCACACTAGCACGGGGCCACATACCTACTATTCACAATTCTCGCACTGACACGGGGCCATATACCTATTCTTCACAACCCTTACATTTGCACGGGGCCACATACCCACTCTTCACAATCCTCCAACTAACACGGGGGCCACATCCCCACTCTTCACAACCCTCCCACTGACACGGGGCCACATCCTTACTCTTCACAACCCTCACACTAGCACGGGACCACTTACCCACTCCTCACAACCCTGACACTATCACGGGGCCACGTACCCACTCTTCACAACCCTTCCACTAAAACGTGGCCACATACCCACTCTTCACAACCCTCCTACTGACACGGGGCCACATACCCACTCTTCATAACCCTGACACTAGCACGGGGCCACATACTCACTCTTCAGAACCCTCCCACTTGCACGGGGCCACATACCACCTCTTCACAACCCTGACACTACCACGGGGACACATACCCAATCTTCACAACCCTGACACTACCACGGGGCCACATACCCACTCTTCACAACCCTCTTACTAACACGGCGCCACATACCCACTCTTCACAGCCCTTACACTACCACGGGCCACATACCCACTCTTCACAACCCTCACACTAGCACGGGGCCACATATCCACTCTTCACAACCCTCACACTAGCACGGAACCACATACCCACTCTTCACAACCCTTATACTAGCACGGAGCCACATGCCCACTCTATACAACCCTCACACTAGCACAGGGCCTCATACCTACTCTTCACAACCCTTCCATTAGCACGGAGCTACATACCCACT
This sequence comes from Procambarus clarkii, assembly GCF_040958095.1. Classification (NCBI taxonomy): domain Eukaryota; kingdom Metazoa; phylum Arthropoda; class Malacostraca; order Decapoda; family Cambaridae; genus Procambarus; species Procambarus clarkii. Next base: position 1,050,064 of record NW_027189173.1, read on the forward strand.
CTTCACAACCCTCCCACTGACACGGGGCCACATACCCACTCTTCACAACCCGCACACTAGCACGGGGCCACATACCAACTCTTCACAACCCTGACACTGGCACGGGCCACATACCCACTCTTCACAACCCTCCTACTAGCACGGAGCCACATACCCACTCTTCAAAAACTTCACACAAGCACAGGGCCACATACCCACTCTTCACAACCTTCACACTAGTATGGGGCCACATACCCACTCTTCGCAACCCTCACACTAGCACGGGGCCACATGCCAACTCTTAACAACCCTCCCACTTGCACGGGGCCACATACCCACTCTTCACGACCCTCACACTAGCACAGGGCAACATACCCACTCTTCACAACCCTGAAACTAGCACAGGGCCATATACCCACTCTTCACAACCCTCCCACTGGCACGGCGCCACATACATACTCTTCACAATCCTGACACAAGCACACGGCCACATACCCACTCTTCACAACACTCACACCAGCACGGGGCCACATACCCACTCTTCAAAAACTTCACACAAGCACAGGGCCACATACCCACTCTTCACAACCTTCACACCAGCATGGGGACACACACCCACTCTTCACAACCCTTACACTAGCACGGGGCCACATGCATACTCTTCACAACCCTCCCACTTGCACGGGGCCACATACCCACTCTTCACCACCCTCAAACTAGCACGGGGCAACATACCCACTCTTCACAACTATGAAACTAGCACAGGGCCATATACCCACTCTTCACAACCCTCCCACTGACATGGCGCCACATACATACTCTACACAATCCTGACACAAGCACACGGCCACATACCCACTCTTCACAACCCTCATACTAGCACGGGGCCACATACCCACTCTTCACAACCCTCACACTAGCACGGGGAAACATACCCATTCTTTACAACCCTCGCACTAGCACGGGGCCACATACCCACTCTTCACAACCCGCACACTAGCACGAGGCTACATACCCACACTTCACAACCCTTCCATTAGCACGGAGCCTCATACCCACTCTTCACAACCCTCCCACAGGCAGGGGGCCACATGCCCACTCTTTACAACCCTGACACTAGCACGGGGCCACATACCCACTCTTCACAACCTTCACACTAGCACGGGGCCACATACCCACATTTCACAACCCTTCCATTAGCACGGAGCCTCATACCCACTCTTCACAACCCTCACACTAGCACGGGGCCACATACCTACTATTCACAATTCTCGCACTGACATGGTGCCATATACCTATTCTTCACAACCCTTACATTTGCACGGGGCCACATACCCACTCTTCACAATCCTCCTACTAACACGGGGGCCGCATACCCACTCTACACAACCCTGACACTTGCACGGGGCCACATCCCCACTCTACACAACCCTCCCACTGACCCGGGTCCACATACCCACTCTTCACAACCTTCACACTAGCACGGGACCACATACCCACTCTTCACAACCCTCCCACTGATACGGGGCCACATACCTACTCTTCACAACCCCTCACACAAGAACGGGGTCACATACCCACTCTTCACAACCCTTCCATTAGCACGGAGCTACATACCCACTCTTCACAACCCTCCCACTAATACGGTCCACATACCCACTCTTCACAACCCTCCCACTAATACGGTCCACATACCCACTCTTCACAACCCTCCCACTAATACGGGGCCATATTCCCACTCTTCACAACCCCTCACTCAAGAACCGGGCCGCATGCCCTCTCTTCACAACCCTGACACTAGCACGGGGCCACACACCCACTCTTCACAACCCTCCCACTGACACGGGGCAACATACCCAGTCTTCACATCCCTCCCACTGACACGGGGCAACATACCCACTCTTCACAACCCTCACTCTAGCACGGGACCACATACCCACACTTCAACACCCTTACACTAGCACGGGGCCACATACCCACTCTTCACAACCCTCCCACTTACACGGGGCCAAATACCCACTCTTCACAACCCTCCCACAGGCACCGGGCTACATACCCACTCTTCACAACCCTCACACTAGCAAGGGGCCTCATACCCACTCTTCACAACCCTCGCAATGACACGAGGCAACATACCCACTCTTCACAACCCTCCAACTAGCGCGGGGCCATATACCCACTCATTACAACCCTCCCACTGACACGGGGCAACATACCTACTCTTCACAACTCTCACACAAGCACGGGGCCACATACCCACTCATTGCAACCCTCCCACTGACATGGTGCCACATACCCACCCTTCACAACCTTCACACTAGTACAGGGCCACATACCCACTCGACACAATCCTCCCACTAACACGGTGCCACATACCCACTCTTCAAAACCCTGACACTAGCACGGGGCCACAAACCCACTCTTCACAACCCTCCCAGTGACACGGAGTCACATGCCCACTATTCACAACCCTCCCAATGACAAGGCCACATACCCGCTCTTCACAACCATCCCTCTGACACGGGACCACATACCCACTCTTCACAACGCTACCACTAGCACGGGGCCACATACCAACTCTTCACAACCCTCCCACTAGCACGGGGCCACATACCCACTCCTCACATCCTTCACACAAGCACGGGGCCACATACCCACTCTTCACAAAACTCACACTAGCACAGGGCCACATACCCAACCTTCACAACCCTCCCACAGGCAGGGGGCCACATACCCACTCTTCACAACTCTGAGAATAACACGGGGCCACATACCCACTCTTCACAACAATGACACTAGCACGGGGCCATATACCCACTCTTAACAACCCTCACACTAGCACGGGGCCACATACCTACTATTCACAATTCTCGCACTGACACGGGGCCATATACCTATTCTTCACAACCCTTACATTTGCACGGGGCCACATACCCACTCTTCACAATCCTCCAACTAACACGGGGGCCAGTTCCCCACTCTTCACAACCCTCCCACTGACACGGGGCCACATCCTTACTCTTCACAACCCTCACACTAGCACGGGACCACTTACCCACTCCTCACAACCCTGACACTAGCACGGGGCCACGTACCCACTCTTCACAACCCTTCCACTAAAACGTGGCCACATACCCACTCTTCACAACCCTCCTACTGACACGGGGCCACATACCCACTCTTCATAACCCTGACACTAGCACGGGGCCACATACTCACTCTTCAGAACCCTCCCACTTGCACGGGGCCACATACCACCTCTTCACAACCCTGACACTACCACGGGGACACATACCCAATCTTGACAACCCTGACACTACCACGGGGCCACATACCCACTCTTCACAACCCTCTCACTAACACGGCGCCACATACCCACTCTTCACAGCCCTTACACTACCACGGGCCACATACCCACTCTTCACAACCCTCACACTAGCACGGGGCCACATATCCACTCTTCACAACCCTCACACTAGCACGGAACCACATACCCACTCTTCACAACCCTTATACTAGCACGGAGCCACATGCCCACTCTATACAACCCTCACACTAGCACAGGGCCTCATACCTACTCTTCACAACCCTTCCATTAGCACGGAGCTACATACCCACTCTTCACAACCCCCCACTGACACGGGGCCACATACCCACTCTTCACAACCCGCACACTAGCACGGGGCCACATACCAACTCTTCACAACCCTGACACTGGCACGGGCCACATACCCACTCTTCACAACCCTCCTACTAGCACGGAGCCACATACCCACTCTTCAAAAACTTCACACAAGCACAGGGCCACATACCCACTCTTCACAACCTTCACACTAGTATGGGGCCACATACCCACTCTTCGCAACCCTCACACTAGCACGGGGCCACATGCCAACTCTTAACAACCCTCCCACTTGCACGGGGCCACATACCCACTCTTCACGACCCTCACACTAGCACAGGGCAACATACCCACTCTTCACAACCCTGAAACTAGCACAGGGCCATATACCCACTCTTCACAACCCTCCCACTGACACGGCGCCACATACATACTCTTCACAATCCTGACACAAGCACACGGCCACATACCCACTCTTCACAACACTCACACTAGCACGGGGCCACATACCCACTCTTCACAACCCTAACACAAACACGGGGAAACATACCCATTCTTTACAACCCTCGCACTAGCACGGCGCCACATACCCACTCTTCACAACCCTCACACTAGCACGGGGCCGCAAACCCACTCTTCACAACCCAGACACTAGCACAGGAAACATACCAACTTTTCACAACCCTCCTACTAGCACGGGGCCACATACCTATTCTTCAAAAACTTCACACAAGCACAGGGCCACATACCCACTTTTTACAACCCTTCCACTAGCACGGGGCCACATACCCACAGTTCACAACCCTCACACTAGCACGGGGCCACATACCCACTCTTCACAACCCTACCACAGGCACGGGGCCACATACCCACTTTTAACAACAACCCTCCCACTAGCAGGGGGCCAAATACCCACTCTTCACAACCCTCCCACTGACACGGGACCACATACCCAATCATCACAACCCTTCCACTTGCACGGGGCCACATACCCACTCTTTACAACCCTCACACTAGAACGGGGCCACATACCAACTCTTCACAACCCTCCCACTTTCACGGGGCCACATACCCACTCCTCACAACCCTCCCATTGACACGAGGCCACATACCCACTCTTCACAACCCTCCCACTGACACGGCGCAACATACCCACTCTTCACAACCCTTAAACTAGCACGGGGCCACATACCCACTCCTCACAACCCTCACACTAGCCAGGGGTCACATTCCTACTCTTCACAACCCTCACACTAGCACGGGACCACATACGCACTCTTCACAACCCTTACAATAGCACCGGGCCACATACCCACTCTTCACAACTCTCACACTAGCACGGGGCCACATACCCACTCTTTACAGCCCTCACACTAGCACGAGGCCACATACCCACTCTTCGCAACCCTGACACTAGCACGGGGCCATGTACCCACTCTTCACAACTGTTGCACTTGCATGGGGCCACGTACCCACTCTTCACAACACTCTTACTAGCACGGGGCCACATACCCACTCTTCACAACCCTCCCACTAGCTTGGGGCAACATACACACACTTCACAACCCTCACACTAGCACGGGGCCACATACCCACTCTTCACAACCCTCCCACAAGCACGGGGCCACATACCCACTCTTCGCAATCCTCACACTAGCACGGGGCCACATACCCACTCTTCACAACCCTGACACTAGCACGGGGCCACATGCCGACTCTTCACAACCCTCCCACTAGCACGGTGCCACATACCCACTCTTCACATCCTTCACACAAGCACGGGGCCAAATACCCACTCTTCACAACCCTCCCACTTGCACGGGGCCACATATCTACTATTCACAATTCTCGCACTGACACGGGGCCATATACCCACTCTTCACAACCCTCACACTTGCACGGGGCCACATACCCACTCTTCACAATCCTCCAACAAACACAGGGCAACATACCCACTCTTCACAACCCTCCGACAGGCACCGGGCTACATACCCACTCTTCACAACCCTCACACTAGCAAGGGGCCTCATACCCACTCTTCACAACCCTCGCAATGACACGAGGCCACATACCCACTCTTCACAACCCTCCAACTAGCGCGGGGCCATGTACCCACTCATTACAACCCTCCTACTGACACGGGGCAACATACCTACTCTTCACAACCCTCACACAAGCACGGGGCCACATACCCACTCATTGCAACCCTCCCACTGACACGGTGCCACATACCCACTATTTAGAACCTTCCAACTAGCACGGGGCCACATACCAACTCTTCACAACCCTCCCACTAGCACGGGGCCACATACCCACTCTTCACATCCTTCACACAAGCACGGGGCCAAATACCCACTCTTCACAACCCTCCCACTTGCACGGGGCCACATACCCACTCTTCACAACCCTCACACTAGCACAGGGCCACATACCCAACCTTCACAACCCTCCCACAGGCAGGGGGCCACATACCCACTCTTCACAACCCTAAGAATAGCACGGGGCCACATACCCACTCTTCACAACAATAACACTAGCACGGAGCCACATACCCACTCTTCACAACCCTCACACTAGCACGGGGCCACATATCTACTATTCACAATTCTCGCACTGACACGGGGCCATATACCTATTCTTCACAACCCTTACATTTGCACGGGGCCACATACCCACTCTTCACAATCCTCCAACTCACACGGGGACCGCATACCCACTCTTCACAACCCTGACACTAGCACGGGGCCACATCCCCACTCTTCACAACCCTCCCATTGACACGGGGCCACATACCCACTCTTCACAACCCTCACACTAGCACGGGACCACTTACCCACTCTTCACAACCCTGACACTAGCACGGGGCCACATACCCACTCTTCACAACCCTGACACTAGCACGGGGCCACATACCCACTCTTTACTACCCTCACACTAGTACGAGGCACGTACCCACTCTTCACAACCCTTCCACTAGCACGGGGCCACATACCCACTCTTCACAACCCTTCCACTGACACGTGGCCACATACTTACTCTTCACAACCCTCCCACTGACAAGGGGCTACATACCCACTCTTCACAACCCTCCCATTGACACGGGACCACATACCAACTCCTCACAACGCTACCACTAGCACTAGGCCACATACCTACTCTTCACAACCCTGACACTAGCACGGGGGCCACATACCCACTCTTCACAACCCTCTCAATGACACGGGGCCACATATCCACTCTTCACACTCCTCACACTAGCACAGGGCCACGTACCCACTCTTCACAACCCTTACACTAGCACGGGGGCACATACCCACTCTTCACAACCCTCACACTAACACAGGGCCTCATACCCACTCTTCACAACCCTTCCATTAGCACGGAGCTACATACCCACTCTTCACAACCCTCCCACTGACATGGGGCCACATACCGACTCTTCACATCCCTCCCAATGACACGGGGCCACATACCCACTCTTCACAACCCCTCACACAAGAACGGGGCCACATACCCACTCTTCACAACCCGCACACTAGCACGGGGCCACATACCCATTCTTCACAACCCTCCTACTAGCACGGGGCCACATACCCACTCTTCAAAAACTTCACACAAGCACAGGGAAACATACCCACTCTTCACAACCTTCACACCAGCATGGGGACACACACCCACTCTTCATAACCCTTACACTAGCACGGGGCGACATACCCTCTCTTCACGACCCTCACACTAGCACGGGGCAACATACCCACTCTTCACAACCCTGAAACTAGCACAGGGCCATATACCCACTCTTCACAACCCTCCCACTGACACGGCGCCACATACATACTCTACACAATCCTGACACAAGCACACGGCCACATACCCACTCTTCACAACCCTCACACTAGCTCGGGGCCACATACCCACTCTCACAACCCTCACACTAGCACGGGGCCACATACCCACTCTTCACAACCCACACACTAGCACGAGGCTACATACCCACACTTCACAACCCTTCCATTAGCACGGAGCCTCATACCCACTCTTCACAACCCTCCCACTAGCACGGGGCCACATACCCACTCTTCACAATCCTCCAACTAACACGGGGGCCGCATACCCACTCTACACAACTCTGACACTAGCACGGGGCCACATCCCCACTCTACACAACCCTCCCACTGACCCGGGGCCACATACCCACTCTTCACAACCCTCACACTAGCACGGGACCACATACCCACTCTTCACAACCCTTCCACTAGCACGGGACCACATACCCACTCTTCACAACCCTCCCACTGATACGGGGCCACATACCCACTCTTCACAACCCCTCACACAAGAACGGGGTCACATAGCCACACTTCATAACCCTTCCATTAGCACGGAGCTACATACCCACTCTTCAAAACCCTCCCACTAATACGGGGTCACATACCCACTCTTCACAACCCTCCCACTAATACGGGGCCACATACTCACTCTTCACAACCCCTCACACAAAAACCGGGCCGCATGCCCTCTCTTCACAATCCTGACACTAGCACGGGGCCACATACCCACTCTTCACAACCCTGACACTAGCACGGGGCCACATACCCACTCTTCACAATCTTCACCCTAGCACGGGGCCACATTCCCACTCTTCACAACCCTCTCACTAGCACGGGGCCACCTACCCACTCTTCACAACCCCTCCACTAGCACGGGGCCACATACCTACTCTTCACAACCCTCCCACTGACACGGGGCCACATACCCACTCTTCACAACCCTCCCACTGACAAGGGGCTACATACCCACTCTTCACAACCCTGACACTAGCACGGGGCCACATACCCACTCTTCACAATCTTCACACTAGCACGGGGCCACATACCCACTCTTCACAACCCTGACACTAGCACGGGGCCACATACCCACTCTTCACAATCTTCACACTAGCACGGGGCCACATACCCACTCTTCACAACCCTCCCATTGACACGGGACCACATACCAACTCTTCACAACGCTACCACTAGCACGGGGCCACATACCCACTCTTCACAACTATGACACTAGCACGGGGGCCGCATACCTACTCTTCACAACCCTCCCACTGACACGGGGCCACATACCCACTCTTCATTACCCCCAAACTTGCACGGGGCCACATATCCACTCTTCACATCCCTAACACTAGCACAGCGCCACGTACCCACTCTTCACAACCCTTCCACTAAAACGTGGCCACATACCCACCTTTCACAACCCTCCTACTGACACGGGGCCACATACCCACTCTTCACAACCCTGACACTAGCACGGGGCCACATACTCACTCTTCAGAACCCTCCTACTTGCACGGGGCCACATACCACCTCTTCAAAACCCTCACACTACCACAGGGCCACATACCCACTCTTCACAACCCTGACACTACCACGGGGCCACATACCCACTCTTCACAACCCTGAAACTAGCACAGGGCCATATACCCACTCATCACAACCCTCCCACTGACACGGCGCCACATACATACTCTACACAATCCTGACACAAGCACACGGCCACATACCCACTCTTCACAACCCTCACACTAGCACGGAGCCACATGCCCACTCTTCACAACCCTCACACTAGCACGGGGAAACGTACCCATTCTTTACAACCCCCGCACTAGCACGGGGCCACATACCCACTCTTCACAACCCGCACACTAGCACGAGGCTACATACCTACACTTCACAACCCTTCCATTAGCACGGAGCCTCATACCCACTCTTCACAACCCTCCCACTAGCACGGGGCCACATACCCACTCTGCACAACCCTCACACTAGCACAGGGCCACATACCCAACCTTCACAACCCTCCCACAGGCAGGGGGCCACATGCCCACTCTTTACAACCCTGACACTAGCACGGGGCCACATACCCACTCTTCACAACCTTCACAATAGCACGGGGCCACATACCCACTCTTCACAACCCTCACACTAGCACGGGGCCACACACCTACTATTCACAATTCTCGCACTGACATGGTGCCATATACCTATTCTTCACAACCCTTACATTTTCACGGGGCCACATACCCACTCTTCACAATCCTCCAACTATCACGGGGGCCGCATACCCACTCTACACAACACTGACACTAGCACGGGGCCACATCCCCACTCTACACAACCCTCCCACTGACCCGGGGCCACATACCCACTCTTCACAACCCTCACACTAGCACGGGACCACATACCCACTCTTCACAACCCCTCACACAAGAACGGGGCCACATACCCACTCTTCACAACCCGCACACTAGCACGGGGCCACATACCCATTCTTCACAACCCTGACACTGGCACGGGCCACATACCCATTCTTCACAACCCTCCTACTAGCACAGGGCCACATACCCACTCTTCAAAAACTTCACACAAGCACAGGGAAACATACCCACTCTTCACAACCTTCACACCAGCATGGGGGACACACACCCACTCTTCATAACCCTTACACTAGCACGGGGCGACATACCCTCTCTTCACGACCCTCACACTAGCACGGGGCAACATACCCACTCTTCACAACCCTGAAACTAGCACAGGGCCATATACCCACTCATCACAACCCTCCCACTGACACGGCGCCACATACATACTCTACACAATCCTGACACAAGCACACGGCCACATACCCACTCTTCACAACCCTCACACTAGCACGGGGCCACATACCCACTCTCAAAACCCTCACACTAGCACGGGGAAACATACCCATTCTTTACAACCCTCGCATTAGCACGGGGCCACATACCCACTCTTCACAACCCGCACACTAGCACGAGGCTACATACCCACACTTCACAACCCTTCCATTAGCACGGAGCCTCATACCCACTCTTCACAACCCTCCCACTAGCACGGGGCCACATACCCACTCTTCACAATCCTCCAACTAACACGGGGGCCGCATACCCACTCTACACAACTCTGACACTAGCACGGGGCCACATCCCCACTCTACACAACCCTCCCACTGATACGGGGCCACATACCCACTCTTCACAACCCTGACACTAGCACGGGGCCACATACTCACTCTTCAGAACCCTCCTACTTGCAAGGGGCCACATACCACCTCTTCAAAACCCTCACACTACCACGGGGCCACATACCCACTCTTCACAACCCTGACACTACCACGGGGCCACATACCCACTTCTTCACAACCCTTACACTACCACGTGGCAACATACCCACTTTTCACAACCCTCACACTAGCACGGGGCCACATACCCACTCTTCACAACCCTCACACTAGCATGGAACCACATACCCACTCTTCACAACCCTTCCATTAGCACGGAGCTACATACCCACTCTTCACAACCCTCCCACTGACATGGAGCCACATTCCCACTCTTCACACCCCTCCCACTGACACGGGACAACATACTCACTCTTCATATCCCTACCAGTAGCACGAGGCCACATACCCACTCTTCCCAACCCTCCCACTTGCATGGGGCCACACACCCACTCTTCACAACCCTCACACTAGCACTGGGCCACATACCCACTCGTCATAACCCTGACACTAACACGGGGCCACATACCCACTCTTCACAACCCTTACACTACCACGTGCAACATACCCACTCTTCACAACCCTCACACTTTCACGGGGCCACATACCCACTCTTCACAACCTTCACACCAGCACGGGGAAACATACCCATTCTTTAAAACCCTCGCACTAGCACGGGGCCACATACCCACTCTTCACAACCCAAACACTAGCACAGGCAACATACCCACTCTTCACAACCCTCCTACTGGCACGGGGCCACATACCCACTCTTCAAAAACTTCACACAAGGACAGGGCCATATACCCACTTTTCACAACCCTCCCACTAGCACGGGGGCACATACCCACACTTCACAACTCTCATACTAGCACGGGGCCACATACCCACTCTTCACAACCCTCCCACAGGCACAGGGCCACATACCCACTCTTCACAACCCTCCCACTTGCATGGGGCCACATACCCACTCTTCACAACCCTCACACTAGCACTGGGCCACATACCCACTCTTCGCAACCCTCACACTAGCACGTGGCCACATTCTCACTTTTGACAACCCTCACACTAGCACGGGGCCACATACTCACTCTTCACAACCCTCCCACAGGCACGGGGCCACATACCCACTGTTCACAACCCTCTCACTAGCAGGGGGCCACATACCCACTCTTCACAACTCTCCCACTGACACGGGACCACATACTCACTCTTCAGAACCCTCCCACTTGCACGGGGCCACATACCACCTCTTCACAACCCTGACACTAGCACGGGGGCACACGCCCACTCTTCACAATCTTCACACTAGCACGGGGCCACATACCCACTCTTCACAACCCTCACACTAGCACGGGGCCACCTACCCACTCTTCACAACCCTTCCACTAGCACGGGGCCACATACCCACTCTTCACAACCCTCCCACTGACACGGGGCCACATACCCATTCTTCACAACCCTGACACTAGCACGGGGGCGACATACCTACTCTTTACAACCCTCCCAATGACACGGGGCCACATACCCACTCTTCACAACCCTCAAACTTGCACGGGGCCACATATCCACTCTTCACACCCCTCACACTACCACAGGGCCACGTACCCACTCTTCACAACCCTTCCACTAAAACGTGGCCACATACCCGTTCTTCACAACCCTCCTACTGACACGGGGCCACATACCCACTCTTCATAAACCTGACACTAGCACGGGGCCACATACTCACTCTTCAGAACCCTCCCACTTGCACGGGGCCACATACCACCTCTTCACAACCCTCACACTACCACGGGGCCACATACCCACTCTTCACAACCCTGACACTACCACGGGGCCGCATACCCACTCTTCACAACCCACTCACTAACACGGCGCCACATACCCACTCTTCACAACCCTTATTCTACCACGGGCCACATACCCACTCTTCACAACCCTCACACTAGCACGGGGCCACATATCCACTCTTCACAACCCTCACACTAGCACGGAACCACATACCCACTCTTCACAACCCTTACACTAGCACGGAGCCACATGCCCACTCTTCACAACCCTCACACTAGCACAGGGCCTCATACCCACTCTTCACAACCCTTCCATTAGCACGGAGCTACATACCCACTCTTCACAACCCTCCCACTGACACGGGGCCACATTCCGACTCTTCACAACCCTCCCAATGACACGGGGCCATATACCCACTCTTCACAACCCCTCTCAAAAGAACGGGGCCACATACCCACTCTTCACAACCCGCACACTAGCACGGGGCCACATACCCACTCTTCACAACCCTGACACTGGCACGGGGTAATACCCACTCTTCACAACACTCCTACTAGCACGGGGCCACATACCCACTCTTCAAAAACTTCACACAAGCATGGGGCCACATACCCACTCTTCGCAACCCTCACACTAGCACGGGGCCACATGCCCACTCTTCACAACCCTCCCACTTGCACGGGGCCACATACCCACTCTTCACGACTCTCACACTAGCACGGGGCAACATACCCACTCTTCACAACCCTGAAACTAGCACAGGGCCATATACCCACTCTTCACAACCCTCCCACTGACACGGCGCCACATACATACTCTTCACAATCCTGACACAAGCACACGGCCACATACCCACTCTTCACAACCCTCACACTAGCATGGGGCCACATACCCACTGTTCACAACCCTCACACTAGCACGGGGAAACATACCCATTCTTTACAACCCTTGCACTAGCACGGTGCCACATACCCACTTTTCACAACCCTCCCACTAGCACGGGGCCACATACCCACACCTCAAAACCCTCACACTAGCACGGGGCCACATACCCACTCATCACAACCCTCCCACAGGCACGGGGCCACATACCCACTTTTCACAACAACCCTCCCACTGACACGGGACCACATACCCACTCATCACAACCCTCCCACTTGCACGGGCCCACATACCCACTCTTTACAACCCTCATACTAGCACGGGGCCACATACCCACTGTTCACAACCCTCACACTAGCACGGGGAAACATACCCATTCTTTACAACCCTCGCACTAGCACGGTGCCACATACCCACTTTTCACAACCCTCCCACTAGCACGGGGCCACATACCCACACTTCACAACCCTCACACTAGCACGGGGCCACATACCCACTCTTCACAACCCTCCCACAGGCACAGGGCCACATACCAACTCTGCACACCCCTCCCACTGACACGGGACAACATACTCACTCTTCACATCCCTACCAGTAGCACGAGGCCACACACCCACTCTTCCCAACCCTCCCACTTGCATGGGGCCACATACCCACTCTTCACAACCGTCACACTAGCACTGGGCCACATACCCAATCTTCACAACCCTCACACTAGCACGTGGCCACATACTCACTTTTGACAACCCTCACACTAGCACGGGGCAACATACTCACTCGTCATAACCCTCCCACAGGCACGGGGCCACATACCCACTCTTCACAACCCTCTCACTAGCAGGGGGCCACATACCCACTCTTCACAACCCTCCCACTGACACAAGACCACATACCCACTCATCACAACCCTCCCACTTGCACGGGGCCACATACTCACTCTTTACAACCCTCATACTAGCACGGGGCCACATACTCACTCTTCAGAACCCTCCCACTTGCACGGGGCCACATACCACCTCTTCACAACCCTGACACTAGAACGGGGCCACATATCCACTCTTCACAATCTTCACACTAGCACGGGGCCACATACCCACTCTTCACAACCCTCACACTAGCACGGGGCCACCTACCCACTCTTCACAACCCTTCCAATAGCACGGGGCCACATACCCACTCTTCACAACCCTCCCACTGACACGGGGCGACATACCCACTCTTAACAACCCTGACACTAGCACGGGGGCCACATACCTACTCTTTACAACCCTCCCACTGACACGGGGCCACATACCCAATCTTCACAACCCCCAAACTTGCACGGGGCCACATATCTACTCTTCACACCCCTCACACTAGCACAGGGCCACGTACCCACTCTTCACAACCCTTCCACTAAAACGTGGCCACATACCCACTCTTCACAACCCTCCTACTGACAAGGGGCCACATACCCACTCTTCATAACCCTGACACTAGCACGGGGCCACATACTCACTCTTCAGAACCCTCCCACTTGCACGGGGCCACATACCACCTCTTCACAACCCTCACACCACCACGGGGCCACATACCCACTCTTCACAACCCTGACACTACCACGGGGCCACATACCCACTCTTCACAACCCTCTCACTAACACGGCGCCACATACCCACTCTTCACAACCCTTACACTACCACGGGCCACATACCCACTCTTCACAACCCTCACACTAGCACGGGGCCACATATCCACTCTTCACAACCCTCACACTAGCACGGAACCACATACCCACTCTTCACAACCCTTACACTAGCACGGAGCCACATGCCCACTCTTCACAACCCTCCCACTGACACGGGACCACATACCCACTCATCACAACCCTCCCACTTGCACGGGGCCACATACCCACTCTTTACAACCCTCATACTTGCACGGGGCCACATACCAACTCTTCACTACCCTCCCACTTGCACGGGGCCACATACCCACTCGTCACAACCCTCCCATTGACACGAGGCCACATACCCACTCTTCAGAACCCTCACACTACCACGGGGCCACATACCCACTCTTCACAACTCTTACACTAGCACGGGACCACATACCCACTCTTCACAACCCTTACACTAGCACGGGGCCACATACTCACTCTTCACAACCCTCACACTAGCACAGGGCCTCATACCCACTCTTCACAACTCTTCCACAAGCACGGGACCACATACCCACTCTTCACAACCCTCCCACTGATACAGGGCCACATACCCACTCTTCACAACCCCTAACACAAGAACTTTGTCACATACCCACTCTTCACAACCCTTCCATTAGCACGGAGCTACATACCCACTCTTCACAACCCTCCCAATGGCACGGGGCCACATACCCACTCTTCACATCCCCTCACACAAGATTCAGGCAACATACCTACTCTTCACAACCCGCACACTAGCCCGGGGCCACATACCCACTCTTCTCAACCCTCCTACAAGAACGCTACCACATTCCCACTCTTCAAAAACTTCACACAAGCACAGGGCCACATACCCACTCTTCACAACCCTCCCACTAGCACGGGGCCACATACCCACTCTTCACAACTCTCACACTAGCATGGGGCCACATACCCACTCTTCACAACCCTCACACTAGCACGAGGCCACATACCTACTCTTCACAACCATGACACTAGCACGGGGCCATGTACCCACTCTTCACAACCGTTACACTTGCATGGGGCCACATACCCACTCGTCACAACACTCTCACTAGCACGGGGCCACATACTCACTCTTCACAACCCTCCCACTAGCATGGGGCCACATACACACACTTCACAACCCTCACACTAGCACGGGGCCACATACCCACTCTTCACAACCCTCCCACAAGCACGGGGCCACATACCCACTCTTCACAATCCTCACACTACCACGGGGCCACATACCCACTCTTCACAACCCTCACACTAGCACGGGGCCACATACCTACTATTCACAATCCTCCAACAAACACGGGGCCGCATACCCACTCTTCACAACCCTGACACCAGCACGGGGCCACATACCCACTCTTGACAACCCTCCCACTGACACGGGGCAACATACCCACTCTTCACAACCCTCACACTAGCAAGGGGCCTCGTACCCACTCTTCACAACCCTCGCAATGACACGAGGCCACATACCCACTCTTCACAACCCTCCAATTAGCGCGGGGCAACATACCTACTCTTCACAACCCTCATACAAGCACGGGGCCACATACCCACTCATTGCAACCCTCCCACTGACACTGTGCCACATACCCACTATTTAGAACCCTCCAACTAGCACGGGGCCACATACCAACTCATTACAACCCTCCCGCTGACATGGTGCCACATACCCACTCTTCACAACCTTCACACTAGTACAGGGCAACATACCCACTCTACACAATCCTCGCACTAGCACGGTGCCACATACCCACTCTTCAAAACCCTGACACTAGCACGGGGCCACAAACCCACTCTTCACAACCCTCCCAGTGACACGGAGTCACATGCCCACTATTCACAACCCTCCCAATGACATTGCCACATACCCACTCTTCACAACCATCCCTCTGACACGGGACCACATACCCACTCTTCACAACGCTACCACTAGCACGGGGCCACATACCAACTCTTCACAACCCTCCCATTAGCACGGGGCCACATATACCACCCAGGAACCCCAGGGGGGAATGCAACACCCCAGTCCACCACCCAATAGGGCCCTCACTACCCCCCAGCACAAACCCTTCCTTGCCCCTGCATAATGCCCATCATGAAACCCAAATCCTCCCCCTCCCCTTACTCCAAGTAGCCCCTGCTTTCCCAGCCCTTGGTCTTCTCCCTGCCCCAAGCAGGCCTGAGCAAGACCAAAGCCCTCTATCCCCCACTCCACCTCCCTCCAAACCCCTGTCAACTACACCGCAGGAGGGCGTGCCCTCTCCCCAAGCAATCCCTGCTCCCTCACCCCCAGGACTTCTTCCTGACCCAAGCAGGCCTGAGGAAGACCTAAGCCCTCCACCCCCCACTCCACCTCCCCCTGAACCCCTGGCAACTACCTCACAGGAGGAGGAGCCTACCCAAGTAGCAATGACCATAGAACAACCTCCTACACTTGTAGGGAGTGTGGGTGAAATTGGATATAAGAAAGTGAGCTTCAAGGTAATGTACGCAAACATTGATGGGATTACCAATAAAGCAAGTGAACTGGCAGAAAGGGTGCAAGAAGAAAACCCTGATGTAATAGGACTAACAGAAACAAAATTGTCAGGAGTCATAACAGATGCTGTGTTTCCAAAGGACTACTATACAGTAAGGAAAGAGAGGGAAGGGAGAGGAGGTGGAGGAGTGGCCCTGCTGATAAGGAAGGACTGGACGTTTGATGAGATGGAAATTCCGGGCTGTGACGGATTCAGAGATTACATAACAGGAACTATAACAATGGGTGGACCTAAG
This sequence comes from Procambarus clarkii, assembly GCF_040958095.1. Taxonomy (NCBI): domain Eukaryota; kingdom Metazoa; phylum Arthropoda; class Malacostraca; order Decapoda; family Cambaridae; genus Procambarus; species Procambarus clarkii. The sequence continues at coordinate 1,067,892 of NW_027189173.1, forward strand.
ATAATAGTGACAGTCATTTACAACCCTCCCCTAAATGACAGAAGACCTAGACAGGAGTTTGATAGGAACAACATGGCAACCATTAATATAATAGAGAGAGCAGCTTCAGTTGCCTGCAGGAATGGCTCAAGACTCTTAATCATGGGTGATTTCAACCATGGAAAGATAGACCGGGAGAATGGGGACCCACATGGTGGTGCAGATACGTGGCGAGCTAAACTCTTGGAAGTGGCAACAAGGAATTTTCTGAGCCAGCATGTCAAGGAACCCACAAGAATGAGAGGCAATGATGAACCAGCTAGACTCGACTTAATATTCACCCTGAATGAGTCAGAAATAAGGGAAGTCAAAGTTAAAGCCCCCATAGGAATGAGTGACCACAGTGTACTGACCTTTGAGTACTTGGTGGAGGTAGGGATAACCTATCCAAGGATGGGAGTGGAGGGGAAGAGACTGAATTACCGAAGAGGAAAATATGACGAGATGAGGAACTTCCTCAGGGGAATACCATGGGAAACAGAACTTAGAGACAAGAATGTACAGGTCATGATGGATATTGTCACCCAAAAGTGCCAGGAAGCTGCAGACAGGTTTATCCCCGTCCAAAAGGAGAAAAACGAAAAACAACAGAAAAACCCATGGTTCAACCAGGAATGTAAGGTAGCGAAACAACTGAGTAAAAGAACATGGAGAAACTACAGAAATAACAGAACACCAGAGAGCAGGGAGAGATACCAGAGGGCCAGAAATAAGTACATCACAGTGAGGAGGGAAGCAGAGAGACAGTTTGAAAATGACATCGCGAGTAAAGCCAAGACCCAACTAAAGCTGCTCCACAGCCATATCAGGAGGAAAACAGCAGTGAAGGAACAAGTGATGAAGCTGCTGAAAGGGGAGAACAGATACACAGAGAATGACAAGGAGGTGTGTGAAGAACTCAACAAGAGATTCCAGGAGGTCTTCACAATAGAACAAGGAGAAGCCCCCTGCACTAAATGAGGAGGCGGCAAACCAAGCAACCTTGGAGGAATTTGACCTCACCAGTGATGAGGTCAAAAGGTGTCTGCTGGAGCTAGATGTGACAAAGGCTGTTGGGCCTGATAGAATCTCACCATGGATACTAAAGGAAGGTGCAGAAGCACTAAGTGTGCCACTCTCTATGGTGTATAACAGGTCACTGGAAACAGGAGACTTACCAGAAAGTTGGAAGACAGCTAACGTGGTCCCAATATACAAAAAGGGTGACAGGCAAGAGGCACTGAATTACAGGCCAGTTTCCTTAACTTGTATACCATGCAAGGTGCTGGAGAAGATCGTGAGGAAAAGGCTCGTAGAGCATCTGGAGGGAAATAACTTTGTAACGCACCACCAACATGGGTTCAGAGATGGTAAATCGTGCCTCACAGGTTTAATAGAATTTTATGACCAGGCAACGAAAATTAGGCAGGAAAGAGAAGGGTGGGCCGACTGCATTTTCCTGGATTGCCAAAAAGCCTTTGACACAGTACCCCATAAAAGGCTGTTAAAAAAGTTGGAGCAACAGGCAGGAGTAAAAGGGAAGGTGCTCCAGTGGATAAGGGAGTACTTAAGCAACAGGAAACAGCGAGTAACGGTGAGGGGGAAGACATCAGAGTGGCGAGATGTCACCAGCGGAGTCCCACAGGGCTCAGTACTTGGACCCATCCTGTTTCTAATATATGTGAACGATCTTCCAGAGGGTATAGACTCATTCCTCTCGATGTTTGCTGATGATGCAAAAATTATGAGAAGAATCAAGACGGATGAAGATAGACAGAGACTACAGGATGACCTGGATAAACTGGAGGAATGGTCTAGAAAATGGCTGCTGAAGTTCAACTCTGGAAAGTGTAAGGTGATGAAATTAGGCGAAGGGAGCATGAGGCTGAACACAAGGTATCATCTGGGAGGGGAAATCCTGCAAGAATCAAATAGAGAGAAGGATCTGGGGGTTGATATCACACCGAACCTGTCCCCAGAGGCCCACATCAAAAGAATATCATCAGCGGCATATGCTAGACTGGCCAACATAAGAACTGCCTTCAGAAACTTGTGTAAGGAATCTTTCAGAACCCTGTATACCACTTATGTAAGACCAAACCTGGAGTATGCAGCTCCAGCCTGGAGTCCATACCTAGTTAAACACAAGACAAAGTTAGAGAAGATTCAGCGGTATGCCACCAGGCTCGTCCCGGAACTGAGAGGATTGAGCTACGAGGAAAGGCTAAAGGAGCTGAACCTCACATCCCTGGAAAACAGAAGAGTAAGGGGAGACATGATAACCACCTACAAAATTCTCAGGGGAATTGACAGGGTGGACAAAGACAAACTCTTCAGCACGGGTGGGACACGAACAAGGGGACACAGGTGGAAACTTAGTACCCAGATGAGCCACAGAGACGTTAGAAAGATTTTTTCAGTGTCAGAGTAGTTAATAAATGGAATGCACTAGGAAGTGATGTGGTGGAGGCTGACTCCATACACAGTTTCAAATGTAGATATGATAGAGCCCAGTAGGCTCAGGAATCTGTACACCAGTTGATTGACAGTTGAGAGGCGGGACCAAAGAGCCAAAGCTCAACCCTTGCAAGCACAATTAGGTGAGTACAATTAGCTGAGTACATACCCACTCTTCACAACCCTTCAAATAGCACTGGGCCACATACCCACTCTTCACAACCCTCCCACTGACACGGGGCCACATACCCACTCTTCACAACCCTCCCACTGACACGGGGCCACATACCCACTCTTCACAACCCTCCCACTGACACGGGGCCACATACCAACTCTTCACAACCCTCCCACTGACACGAGGCCACATACCCACTCTTCACAACCCTCCCACTGACACGGTGCCAAATACCCACTATTCAGAACCCTCCAACTAGCACGGGGCCACATACCCACTCATTACAACCCTCCCACTGACATGGGGCCACATTCCCACTCTTCACAACCTTCACACTAGCACGGGGCCACATACCCACTCTACACAAACCTCCCTCTAGAACGGGACCACATACCAAGTCATCACAACCCTTCCGCTACCACGGGGCCACATACCCACTCTTCACAACTTTCACACTAGCACGGGGCCACATACCCACTCTTCACAACCCTGACACTAGCACGGAGCCACATACCCACTCTTCAAACCCTTCCATTAGCACGGAGCCACATACCCACTTTTCACAACCCTCACACTAGCACAGGGCCACATAACCAATCTTCACAACCCTCCCACAGGCACGGGGTAACATACCTATTCTTCACAACCCGGACACTAGCACGGAGCCGCATACCCACTCTTCACAACCCTCACACTAACACGGGGCCACATACCCACTCTTCACAACCCTCACATTAGCATGGGGCCACATACCCACTCTTCACAACCCTCACACTAGCACGGGGCCACATACCCACTCTTTACAACCCTCCCACAGGCACGGGGCCACATACCCACTCTTCACAACCCTCCCACTAGCACGAGGCCACGTACCCACTCTTCACAAGCTTCACACTAGCACGGAGCCACATACACACTCTTCACACCCCTCCCACTGACAAGGGACAACATACTCACTCTTCACATCCCTACCAGTAGCACGGGGCCACATACCCACTCTTCACAACCCTCCCACTTGCATGGGGCCACATACCCACTCTTCACAACCCTCACACTAGCACGGGGCCACATGCCCACTCTTCACAACCCTAACACTAGCACGTGGCCACATACTCACTTTTCACAACCCTCCCACAGGCACGGGGCCACATACCCACTCTTCACAACCCTCACACTAGCACGGGGCCACATATCCACTCTTCACAACCCTCCCACTGACACGGGACCACATACCCGCTCATCACAACCCTCTCACCTGCACGGGGCCACATACCAAATCTTCACAACCCTCCCACTTGCACGGGGCCACATACCCACTCGTCACAGCCCTCCCACTGACACGAGGCCACATACCCACTCTACACAACCCTCACACTACCACGGGGCCTCATACCCACTCTTCACAACCCTCCCACTGACACGGCGCCACATACCCACTCTTCACAACCCTTACACTAGCACGGGGCCACATACCCACTCTTCACAACCCTCACACTAGCACAGGGCCTCATACCCACTCTTCACAACTCTTCCACTAGCACGGGACCACATACCCACTCTTTACAACCCTCCCACTGATACGGGGCTACATACCCACTCTTCACAACCCCTCACACAAGAACTGGCTAACATACCCACTCTTCACAACCCTTCCATTAGCACGGAGCTACATACCCACTCTTCACAACCCTCCGACTGACATGGGGCCATATACCGACTATTCACAACCCTCCCAATGACACGGGGCCACATACCCACTCGTCACAGCCCTCCCACTGACACGAGGCCACATATACCCACTCTACACAACCCTCACACTACCACGGGGCCAAATACCCACTCTTCACAACCCTCCCACTGACACGGCGCCACATACCCACTCTTCACAACCCTTACACTAGCACGGGGCCACATACCCACTCTTCACAACCCTCACACTAGCACAGGGCCTCATACCCACTCTTCACAACTCTTCCACTAGCACGGGACCACATACCGACTCTTCACAACCCTCCCAATGACACGGGGCCACATACCCACTCTTCACAACCCCTCACACAAGAACGGGTCCACATACCTACTCTTCACCACCCTCCTACTAGAACGGGGCCACATACCCACTCTTCGAAAACTACACACAAGCACAGGGCCACATACCCACTCTTCACAACCCTCCCAATAGCACGGGGCCACATACCCACTCTTCACAACCCTCACACTAGCACGAGGCCACATACCCACTCTTCACAACCCTGACACTGGCACGGGGCCACATACCCACTCTTCACAACCCTCACACTAGCACGGGGCCACATACCCACTCTTCACAACCCTCTCACTAGCACGGGGCCACATACCCACTCTTCACAACCCTCCCACTGACACGGGGCCACATACCCACTCTTCACAACCCTTACACATGCACGGGGCCACATACCCACTCTTCACAACTCTCACACTAGCACAGGGCCACATACCCACTCTTCACAACCCTTCCACTAGAACGGGCCCATATATCCACTCTTCACAACCCTGACACTAGCACGGGGCCACATACCCACTCTTCACAACCCTCCCACTGATTCGGCGCCACATACCCACTCTTCAGAACCCTTACACTAGCACGGGGCCACATACCCACTGATCACAACCCTCACACTAGTACGGGGCCACATACGCACTCTTCACAACCCTCACACTAGCGCGCGGCCACATACCCACTCTTCACAACCCTCACACTAGCACGGGACCACATGCCCACTCTTCACATCCCTTACACTAGCACGGGGCCACATACCCACTCTTCACAACCCTCACACTAGCACGGGGCCACATACCCACTCTTCACAACCCTCACACTAGCACGGGGCCACATACCCACTCTTCACAACCCTCACACTAGCACGGGGCCACATACCCACTCTTCACAACCCTCACACTAGCAGGGGCCACATACCCATTCTTCACAACCCTCCCACTGACTCGGGGCCACATGCCCACTCTTCACAACCCTCCCACTTACACGGGGCCACATACCCACTCTTCACAAACCTCACACAAGCACGGGGCCACATACCCACTCATTACAACCCTCCCACTGACACGGTGCCACATACCCACTATTCAGAACCCTCCAACTATCACGGGGCCACATACCCACTCAATACTACCCTCCCACTGACATGGGGCCACATACCCACTCTTCACAACCCTCCCACTTACACGGGGCCACATACCCACTCTTCACAAACCTCACACAAGCACGGGGCCACATACTCACTCTTCACAACCCTTACACTAACACGGGGCCACATACCCACTCTTCACAACACTCCCACAGGCACGGGGCCACATACCCACTCTTCAAAACCCTCACACTAGCATGAGGCAACATACCCACTCTTCACAACCCTGACACTAGCACGGGGCCACATACCCACTCTTCACAACCCTGACGCTTCATGCAGGTTGGTGTTCAATCCCCGACCGTTGAAGTGGTTGGGCACCATTCCTTCCCTCACCCGTCCCATCCCAAATCCTTATATCCTGATCCCTTCCAAATGCTATATAATCGTAATGGGTTGGCGCTCTCTCCTAAGTGCTCCTTTTCCTTGTGGTAGCTGTAATAATCATCCGGCTGTTTACAGCCCTTCAGGTCAATGCCAAACCAAATGGAACTAGTCCACAAGAGCAATTAAGATTAATTGACATTTCTGCTGGGCTCATATTTGTTTGGTTCTTGTATAATATTTCGCAGAGTGATTAATTTAGAGCATGACACGCACACTTGAAGTCAAGTGTGTGAAGTTATGTGTGTGTGACTTCATGACTTCATTACCATTATCAATATTGATGGTAATATTAATTAAATCATTCCTAACGTAAAGATCCTCCTCTTGTATTCTAATTCTCTAAATTCTATTAATTCTCTAAATTCTAGTAATTCTCTAATGCTCTATATTCTCATGTTCTCAAAGGAGTTTACCACTTATGGACACGATAAAAATTTAGATTTGTTATTCTCCTGATATTAATGGAATGTCAAACTTGGTTTTGTGTTGGACTTATGGCCTATTATCCAATGAAGGTTCATAAAGGCCTCCACATTAGCTTACTGACCAACCAGCAAATTCATTCTAGCCCTGAACATAGTCCAGGACCAACATAAACTCACTGTGTATACACACCGATAAATTGGGGGTAAACCTCTCTGTGTTCATATCTGTTCACAAAATCTTTAATGTTGGATCTAATAACCTGATTACACCATATAAAGAAAATTACAGTACTATGTAGATATATTGTAACTGTAATAATAAATGCAACCAATATAAGATATTTAAAAACTGTTTTGATAAAACTAAAAGCATACTTATAATAACTGCACAGAAGGTCTATTGGCCCATATGAGGCAACTTCTATATTTACATCCACCTAAACTTATTCATATATCTATCTAACCTGCGCTTGAAACAATCCAGTGATCCCACGTCTATTATCTTACATGGAAATCTATTTCATAAATCTAGAACCCTATTTTCAAACATATAGTCAGGTCTTTCCGGAATCTACACAAATCCAATATACACCCGTTTCTATTCTTTATTTTTCTTTATTTATTCTTTAATATTCTTTAGAATATTTCTATTCATATACTTCAGTTATAATAGCATTTATTATTTGTCTTTCTAGATAATGTAAATTTACCTATTTGTTTAACCTCTCTTCCTAGACCTCCTCTACTAGACCAGTCGAACTATCAGCATGACTATAATTCTTGCATCTGTTATATTATTACCAGATGCATTCTTCAGGTTCTTCATAGTGTGATGCAGCCTACCATGGAGAAGAAAAAGGTCTCCGGCGACGATGGCCGCCACCAGAAGAAAACCAAGGGAGTCCGCTTCGCAGAAAATATCATCAGTCAGGTGCATGTCCTCGAGGACTGGGCCTACGAGAGTTGGGTATTTAAAAAAGAGGGAAAGAACTGGATTGCCGCTGGCGCATTTCGCCGCCGCTTTGGCAGAAGATGCCGCGCGACCGAAGACTTGCTCAAGGCTGGCAAGGTACGTAGGTAATTATCAAAAGAAGGCACCAAACTGGGAAGGCTATGTAGCACCATCAAATGTGCAAAATAATCAGAGGGCGCTAAATATCACCAAGGATGCCAATACGAGAACAAAAACGCATAAGGCGAACGATATCAAAAGTATCCGAGTCACCAAGAATTCTATTGAGGGACAGGTGCAACTTTCCGACCGCGAGGGGCGGTCGGAAAGCAAGACACACGCTCGTCCTGGAAGTCAGGACATTCAAGAAGGTCATGCACGACCGTAAGAGGGACAATGCAACTAGGACAATAAGGAGCAGGGCGGCGCTCCATCAAGTGACCATGGGTTAAGCGAGTATGGCTAACTACGCAACCTCGCCAGAGCTGTTTCCCACCGCCGGTTACGGTGGAAGGAGGACGGCCACGAGGAAACACAACATTTAAGAGTACGGAGCTTGTTACCAGTAACAGACAAACAAGAAGCCTGCCAACGGGTAAGGACTGAGGAATGGATAACCGGGTAAAAGTCGGAATATGGAATGCCTTTACGAGAGACGGGACAAGAGCGGACATCTTCCTTGGCGGCAGCCTCCGCACGCTCATTTAAAGACACACCAATATGGCTGGGAACCCAACAAAACTCAACCGACTTAAATTTACTGTGAACAAGAAACAGCCAATGCTGGATCTCGACAACTACTGGATGAACCGGATTAAAGGACCCGAGAGCCATGAGGGCACTACGAGAGTCAACAACAACTACAAAGGAAGACTGACAACGAGAAAGCAGGAGATGAAGAGCATAGAGAATAGCATAAAGTTCCGCTGTAAAGATGCTAGTCTCCGGAGGTAAGCGACACATATAAGTGCGATCAGGAAAAACAACAGAGTAGCCAACACCGTCCACCGACTTTGACCCATCGGTGAAGACAGAAACGGAGCGGGAGTGAGAAGAAAAGTGCTCAAGGAAAAGGCGTTTTAGAACCGTAGGAGGGGTAAAAGCTTTAGTGATACGGGTCAAGGAAGTACAAAACCGCGGAAGAGGGACTCTCCATGGGGGCAAAGAAGGAACAACACGAGAAGAAACATTAGAAATACGAACGGAAAGAGAATCCTGGAGGCGAGATAACCGTACAGAAAGAGGGAGGTGGTGAAAAGGAACAGGAACCGCAGGAGGGGTAAAAGTTAAAGCACGACAGAGGCGAGAGGAAGGATGTTGTAAGGACCGCGCAAGATAGCGAAGACAGTAGCGATCACGGCGGTCCTGGAGAGACAGGAAGCCAGTGTCAACATACAAGCTAAGGACGGGAGTCGAATGAAAGGCACCAGAACTGAGGCGCAACCCAGTATGGTGCAAAGCATCAAGACGGCGAAGAGTAGAAGGAGAAGCAGACGAGTAAGCAGGGCAACCATAATCGAGCTTAGACAGGACAAGAGAGGAATGTAAAGCAAGGAGAGTGCGCCTATCTGCCCCCCAGGAAGTATGGGACAAGACCCGAAGGAGGGTAAGGGCCTTAGAGCACTCAACACGGAGGTAAGAGATATGGGGAGACCAAGAGAAACGAGTGTCAATAAATAACCCCAAAAGCTTCGTGGAATCCTTGTATTCAAGGGGATGATCATAAAGTGACAAAGAGGGACGAAGAACAACCCGTTTCCGCGTAAAAGTCATGGCACAAGTCTTAGAAGTAGAGAACTTGAAGCCATGATCGGTGGCCCAAGACGACACGGCATCAATTGCAAGTTGAAGCCGGCGTTGAAAGAGAGGCGAATCATCACCCTGACAGCAAAGGGTAAGATCATCGACATAGAGAGCGGAGAAGACACCAGAAGGAAGAGAGGAAAGAAGACCATTGAGGGCAACCAGAAAAAGAGTAGTGCTCAGAACACTACCCTGGGGAACACCTTCGTATTGCTGAAAAGAGGCAGAGACAGCGGTACCAAGGCGCACCCGAAAGGAACGACGGGAGAGGAAGCTGCGGAGAAAGAGAGGGAGATGACCACGAAGGCCAAAAGAATGAAGTTGAGATAGAATATGATATCGCCAAGTGGTGTCGTAAGCCTTTTCCAGGTCAAAAAGGACGGCAACAACGGAGGTCTTCGCAGCAAAAGCAGTACGAATATAGACCTCCAAGTTCACCAGGACATCTGTCGTGCTGCGGCACTTGCGGAAACCAAATTGAGAAGGGGAGAGGAGGTGATGGTGTTCCAGGAACCACATCAGACGAACGTTAACCATACGTTCAAAGAGTTTGCAGACACAACTTGTGAGAGCAATAGGGCGAAAGTCCTTAGGGGAAGTACCCAGAGACCCCGGTTTGCGAACAGGGAGGACAACGGCATCGAGCCAGTCCTCAGGGACTGACGACGACTCCCAGATCCGATTATACAGACTCAGTAGAAGGACCGGTGAAACATCGGGAACGAACTTACCAGCTATGTTGCGGATACGCTTCCAGATCTGGGCCAGAGGAGCTTCGGACGTAATTGTCGAGACATAAGATGCCCAACATTCACGTTTAGCCGTACGGATGGCCCTACGGGCCACCGCACTTGCTTTCCGAAAGAAAAGAAAAGAATCGGTTGTCTGCCTACGGCAGTGCCTCTTCCAGGCTGCACGCTTACAGCGGACAGCCCGAGCACAGTCCGCATTCCACCAGGGAACGCACTTCCGTGGACCCCGAGAGGAAGAGCAAGGGATAGAGCGGAGGGCAGCGTTGAAGACAGTGTCATGAAAAAGGAGGAGAGCGCGAGAGAGAAGCAGAAGGGAGAGGTCAGAGAGAGTAGCACTGAGGGTAAATAGGGTCCAGTCCGCCTTAGCAAACTGCCACCTAGGGAAAGAGAGGGAAGGGCGAAAAGAGAAAAAGGAAACAAGGATGGGGAAATGATCACTCCCATGGAGGTCATCAAGAACCTGCCACGTGAAATCTAAGTAAAGAGAAGAAGAGCAGAGAGAAAGATCAAGACAAGAAAGGGTGCGAGTCCGAGAGTCCAAATGAGTGGGCTCACCAGAATTCAGAAGAGAGAGGGAAAAAGAGAGGAGAAACGGCTCAAGAAGGTGACCCCGGGTATTCGTCAGAACGTCACCTCAAAGAGAATGACGACAATTGAAGTCACCCAGCAGGAGTACAGGCTCCGGCAAGGAGTCAAGGAGGTGTTTCAAATCAGGAAGAGAAAGCGGGACACTCGGGGGGAGATAAATGGAACAAACTGTGTACCATTTCCCCACAAAGATACGAGCAGCAGAACAATGGAGAGGTGAAGGAAAAAGTAAAGGAACAAAGGGAACATCAGCACGAATCAAGAGAGCAGAAGAATTAGAAGCCCCAGCAACGGCTGGGGGGGGGGGAGAGAAAGGAATAGCCACGAAAACGACCAGGACGAGCACCAAGCATCGGCTCCTGGAGACAGACACAAAGGGGCGAAAACAGCGAAATCAGAAGTTGGAGTTCAAGGAAATTGGCGTAATAACCTCGAACGTTCCATTGAAGAATGGACAACGACGAGAAGAGAAAGGACAAAAACAGAGAAAAAGGAAGAAAAAAAGGCGAAAGAGCAACAGAGCACGTTAAAGAATATCAGGGTCAGCAAAGTCAGGGTTAGGGGGCATGGGTAAACTGAGCAAAGACGGAGGGAAGGAAACGGGAGAACAGATCAGAGGTGGGCGGGCGGGGTCCGGAGGAGGAGGAGGAGGAGGAGGAGGAAGAGGAGGAGGAGACAACGGAGAGGAGCAGTCAAGGACAGCAGCAGGAAGAGGGGGGGGGGGGTAGAAAGAGGGGAGCGAACCTCAGCAAGGGCAGCAACCGAGAGGGAAGCGGGGGCTAAAGAAACCTCCATAGCAGGAACAGGGGGCGCAACCACCGAAATGGGAGGGGAAGGAGCGAGAGAGGCAGAAGTAGGGGCCGAGGAAGAAAGCGAAACCTTCTTACCCGCCGGGGAGGAGGAAGGAGAGGAGCCAGGCTTACGCTTCTGACTTAAAGAGACAGGTGTCCCAGCAACCACGTACTGGGCAACGGATTCCAGTGTCTCAACAGGAGAAGCCGAACGAGAGCACACATGACGGCCGTTTGGAGAGCGATGGACATCAGCCCGCACCGACAGGCGGCGGGGAGAGTCAAGAGACGGAGGGGAAGGATGGGAAGGAGGAACGGAGGGAGACGAGGAAGAAGACACAGGAGACACGACAGACCGGGTAGAAAGAAGGTGACCCCAGACAGAGGACCAGGAGGTGGATCCTTCGGGAGAGAACCCAAAGGAACAGAGGAAGGGGCAGTGGGCGTATCAGGGTCCAAGGCCCGGAAACGGTTGTGAGTCTGAGGAAGGCAGGAAGGACGAGGAGAGGAAGAGCGCAACACGCGAGCATAAGAGATATTAGCATAAGGCGGGAGCCGGCGAACCTGGCGTCTCGCCTCAGGAAAAGATAAACGCTCCCGGTGCTTCAAGTTGAGGACGGCTGCCTCAAGCTTGTAATGGACACACGCACGGGAGAAGGTAGGGTGGGCCTCACCGCAGTTGAGGCAACGAGCCTGGGGAGAAGTGCACTCCGACTTAGAGTGACCTTCGCCACCACACAAAGGACAGAGAGAGATAGTTGCAGAGCAGCGGAGGGCACCATGCCCAAACCTCCAGCACTTGTTACAAAGTCGAGGAGAAGGAATATACTCCTGGACAGAGCACCTAGCACAAGCAAGAATGACAGAGGATGGAAGGGTCCTACCATCAAAGGTAATCTTCACAACCTGGAGGGGTTGACGTCGACTACCACGAGGGGGACGAGTAAACGTGTCCACCTGGAGAATAGAATGGCCCTGGACAGCAAGGATATGTCGAATATCGTCGTGGCAGTCGCGCAGGTCCCGAACACCGGTTGCAACATGGGGCGGGAGCAGAATAGTGCCAACACTGGCATTCAACTGAGCGTTCTTCGAGACCTGAACAGGGGTCTCGCCAAGGCAGGATAAGGCAGCCAAGCGGGAAGCAGCATCCTGAGAAGGAGCAGCAACGACACGTGTACCGAGACGAGTGGGGTTGAAAGTAATACAGGCATGCACGGAATCAACGAGATGTCGATGGAGGGAGAAATCGTCAGGAGGCGCAGAATCAAGAGGGAGGAGATCAAAATATTTGGCCCACGAAGCGGGACCAAACAAGGCCTGATACACATCAGCACGGGAAGGAATCGAGCGAGGGCGGCCGTGACGAGGACGGCGGTGAGAACCCCCAGAGAGAGAGGGGTTAAAAGGCGCAGAAGTTACAACTAGAGATGGAGCCGCGCCAGGGGACGAGGTAGTCACCACTGGGGGCTTGGGGCTCGACCCAACCACAGAGGAGGGAGGGGAGCCAGGGGAAGGAGTCCATGTCTTTCTCTCTCTAGAGGTGGGGGGGGGAGAAGTATGAAACAAGGGGAGGAGAGGGTAGTAAAGGGGGTCTAGGCCTTGAGATATGCATTAATGATGCCACATGAACTGACACTTGGATGGGTGACACTGGAGTGGCTGACATTTGGGACCCTGATTCAGGAAGGGTTGTAGTGGTAGGGGAGGCGGTGGTGATGACATCATTAACACATTACAGGACATTACAGGCAAAGTATAACAACTTAACTATTTTCATATTTTGCAGATATCAGTGAAAATGTTATACATTATAAAGTCAAATTTAACTGGAAATTGCAAGATTCATTGTTGGGGGTCACTTGGCAACAATTCAAGTGGCACTTAATTCATTTATGGCCGCCACTGTTCACGGAGGGGCACGTACCCAACATGAATTACTTTTAAAAATTTGCTGAAACTATCCCCAAGAATCTGAAGACAGACAAACTCACAGAGAAGCAGAGACAGACAGAGAGAGGCAAAGACAGAACCATAGAAACACAAGAATTATGTTGATATACACGGGATGTCGTATATGGTCTCATTTATAACCGTTATTTATATATTGTTCAAAGATTTGTTTATTGCTGAATAATGCCGGATTAATATATGTGTGTGTGAGTGTGTGTGTGAGAGAGAGCGAGAGCGAGAGCGAGAGAGAGAGAGAGAGTGTGTGTGTGTGTGTGTGTGTGTGTACTCACCTAGTTGCACTCACCTAGTTGTGTTTGCGGGGGTTGAGCTCTGGCTCTTTGGTCCCGCCTCTCAACCGTCAATCAACAGGTGTACAGATTCATGAGCCTATCGGGCTCTGTCGTATCTACACTTGAAACTGTGTATGGAGTCAGCCTCCACCACATCACTTCCTAATGCATTCCATTTGTCAACCACTCTGACACTAAAAAAGTTCTTTCTAATATCTCTGTGGCTCATTTGGGCACTCAGTTTCCACCTGTGTCCCCTTGTGCGTGTTCCCCTTGTGTTAAATAGACTGTCTTTATCTACCCTATCAATCCCCTTCAGAATCTTGAATGTGGTGATCATGTCCCCCCTAACTCTTCTGTCTTCCAGCGAAGTGAGGTTTAATTCCCGTAGTCTCTCCTCGTAGCTCATACCTCTCAGCTCGGGTACTAGTCTGGTGGCAAACCTTTGAACCTTTTCCAGTTTAGTCTTATCCTTGACTAGATATGGACTCCATGCTGGGGCTGCATACTCCAGGATTGGCCTGACATATGTGGTATACAAAGTTCTGAATGATTCTTTACACAAGTTTCTGAATGCCGTTCGTATGTTGGCCAGCCTGGCATATGCCGCTGATGTTATCCGCTTGATATGTGCTGCAGGAGACAGGTCTGGCGTGATATCAACCCCCAAGTCTTTTTCCTTCTCTGACTCCTGAAGAATTTCCTCTCCCAGATGATACCTTGTATCTGGCCTCCTGCTCCCTACACCTATCTTCATTACATTACATTTGGTTGGGTTAAACTCTAACAACCATTTGTTCGACCATTCCTTCAGCTTGTCTAGGTCTTCTTGAAGCCTCAAACAGTCCTCTTCTGTTTTAATCCTTCTCATAATTTTAGCATCGTCCGCAAACATTGAGAGAAATGAATCGATACCCTCCGGGAGATCATTTACATATATCAGAATCAAGATAGGACCGAGTACAGAGCCCTGTGGGACTCCACTAGTGACTTCACGCCAATCGGAGGTCTCACCCCTCACCGTAACTCTCTGCTTCCTATTGCTTAGATACTCCCTTATCCACTGGAGCACCTTACCAGCTACACCTGCCTGTCTCTCCAGCTTATGTACCAGCCTCTTATGCGGTACTGTGTCAAAGGCTTTCCGACAATCCAAGAAAATGCAGTCCGCCCAGCCCTCTCTTTCTTGCTTAATCTGTGTCACCTGATCGTAGAATTCTATCAAGCCTGTAAGGCAAGATTTACCCTCCCTGAATCCATGTTGGCGATTTGTCACGATGTCCCTTCTCTCCAGATGTGTTACCAGGTTTTTTCTCACGATCTTCTCCATCACCTTGCATGGTATACAAGTCAAGGACACTGGCCTGTAGTTCAGTGCCTCTTGCCTGTCGCCCTTTTTGTATATTGGGACCACATTCGCCGTCTTCCATATTTCTGGTAGGTCTCCCGTCTCTAGTGACTTACTATACACTATGGAGAGTGGCAGGCAAAGTGCCTCTGCACACTCTTTCAGTACCCATGGTGAGATTCCATCTGGACCAACAGCCTTTCTAACATCCAGATCCAGCAGGTGTCTCTTGACCTCCTCTCTCGTAATTTCGAACTCCTCCAAGGCCGCCTGGTTTACCTCCCTTTCTCCTAGCACAGTGACCTCACCCTGTTCTATTGTGAAGACCTCCTGGAACCTCTTGTTGAGTTCCTCACACACCTCTCTGTCATTCTCTGTATACCTGTCCTCGCCTGTTCTAAGTTTCAATACCTGTTCTTTCACTGTTGTTTTCCTTCTGATGTGACTGTGGAGTAGCTTTGGTTCGGTCTTGGCTTTGTTTGCTATATCATTTTCAAAATTTTTCTCTGCTTCTCTTCTCACCCTGACGTACTCATTCCTGGTTCTCTGGTATCTCTCTCTGCTTTCTGGTGTTCTGTTATTCCGGAAGTTCATCCACGCCTTTTTGTTCAGTTTCTTCGCTTCCATACATGCCCTATTATACCATGGATTCTTCTGTTGCTTCTCGGATTTTTCCCTTTGGGCCGGGATGAACCTGTTTACTGCCTCCTGACACTTTTGGGTAACATAGTCCATCATACCCTGTACAGACTTGTCTCTGAGGTCTGTGTCCCAAGGTATTTCACTTAGGAAACTTCTCATCTGTTCATAATTCCCCTTTCGGTATGCCAGCCTTTTGATTCCTAGTTCTTTTTGGGGGGAGATAAGTCCTAGCTCTACCAGGTACTCAAAGTTCAATACACTGTGGTCACTCATTCCCAAGGGCGCTTCCATCTTAACTTCCCTTATATCCCATTCATTTAGGGTAAATATCAAATCAAGCATTGCTGGTTCATCTTCTCCTCTCATTCTTGTTGGTTCTTTGGTGTGCTGGCTTAGAAAGTTTCTTGTTGCCACGTCCAGCAGCTTAGCTCTCCATGTTTCTGGTCCTCCATGCGGGTCTCTGTTCTTCCAATCTATCTTCCCATGGTTGAAGTCTCCCATAATTAGTAGTCCAGATCCATTCCTGCTAGCAACAGAAGCTGCTCTTTCTATTATGTTAATGGTGGCCATGTTGTTTCTATCATATTCCTGTCTAGGTCTTCTGTCATTTGGTGGTGGATTATATATGACTGCGACTATAATTTTTTTCCCTCCATTTGTTACAGTACCTGCTATGTAGTCACTGAAACCTTCGCAGCCCTGAATATCCATCTCCTCAAAATCCCAGCCTTGTCTTACCAGCAGAGCTACACCACCCCCACCTCTTCCTTCCCTCTCTTTCCTCATAACATAATAGTCCTGTGGGAACACTGCATTTGTTATCGTTTTCGTGATCTTTGTTTCTGTGAGGGCTATTATGTCTGGGTTTTCCTCTAGTACCAGTTCTCCAAGCTCATTTGCTTTATTTGTAATTCCATCTATGTTTGTGTACATCTCTTTGAGGCTCACTTTCTTCTGTCCCTTCTCAAATCGCCTCCTTGGTGAGTGTTCTGCTGGTGGGGGAGGCTGTTCCATGGGTGTGAGGACCTGTGAGGTGGATAACAGGGTCTCAGAGGATACTGGGATGAGGGGCGGGGGATCCAGTGAAGGGGGAGGGACAGGGAGGGTATGGGGTGAAAGGGGAGGGAGGACGGGAAGGAAAGGGGGGGAGGGAGGACTCGGGAGGAGGGGAGGGGTAGAAGGGTGGGGATTGGGTGTGGGGGGAGGGAGATTTTGCTGAACATTTGAGTGGGGGCAGGGAGGGTTTGGGGTAGGGGGGTTTTCTATGCAGTGGAGGGAGGCGGGGTTGTCCTCCCTTCTGGTGTTACTGGGTAGCTGGTTGTGGGTTCCCCCCTCGCCTCTGGGGGTGTTGGGTTGGGAGCTGTGACTTCCTGGTTTTCCCCTCTCGCCCTGTGCCTCTTCCTTGCTTCTGCTGCCACGGTTCTCTCCTCCCTTGTCATGTCTCTCTGGAGGCATACATTTTTTAATTTTCCCACGTTTTTCAGGGAGCTCTTCCTTGATAGGATCATCTCCTTTGTGTTCTCGTTTGCAAACACTATCTTTATCATTCGGTCTCGGTCTTTGTTGTACCGGCCTAGCCTGAAAACCTTCTCAATGCTATGCTCAGCCCCTTCCATGTCTAGTGCCTTTAGTACTTCATTCACTGCTGCTTTGTCCTTGTCACTCCACTCTGTCCTATTAGATCCTTCCTGCTCCTTAATACCCACAGCAACCACTGATCTGTTCCTTTCCAGCTGTTGGCTAGTGGAGCGTGCCGCCTCCTGCGAGGTGGCTGCTTTCATGGCCACCTCCATCACTGCAGTCATTACTTCAGAGTTATTTTTTTTTAGTATTTCCGCAAATGTTGCTTTTATTGTGGCATTCTCATCCAGAAAACTATTACCACCTTCTCCCTGGGTGGTTTTCTGATTTTCAGCCTCGATACCATTTTCTTTGAGGGCTCTAATCTCCTCCTTTGCTGCTGTCAGCTCTCTTTTCAGGTTGCTTATTTCGTTCTTCATTTCCTGCATCATTTCTTGCATCTCACTCTTGATGTCCTCCAGAAACTGGGCGAACATTTCCTTCATCTCGTCACCTTGGCTCTTTCCTGTTCCCCTGGGACCTCTGGCTGCCATGCTTGACCCTGTTGGGATGGGGGAGGGAGAGAGAGAGAGAGAGGAAGAGAGAGAGAAAGAGAGAGAGAGAAAGGGAGTGATAAAGGGAGAGATAAATGGGTGGGTGGGGGGGGATCCGACCCTTCCACTGAAGTGAGAAGTAGAAGGGGAGGGGGGGGGGAGGAGATGGAGAGAGAGGCGGGAGGGAGAGAGAGAAGAGGGAGAGAGTGGGTGAGGGAGAGAGCGGGTGAGGGAGAGAGCGGGTGAGGGAGAGAGCGGGTGAGGGAGAGAGCGGGTGAGGGAGAGAGCGGGTGAGGGAGAGAGCGGGTGAGGGAGAGAGCGGGTGAGGTGTGTGTGTGTGTGTGTGTGGGCAGAGAGGGAGGGGGAAGGAAAGAGAGGGAGGGAGAGGGGGAGGGAGGGAGAGAGGGAGGGAGAGAGAGAGGGAGGGAGAGAGAGAGGGAGAGAGAGAGGGAGGGAGAGAGAGAGGGAGGGAGAGAGAGAGGGAGAGAGAGAGGGAGGGAGAGAGAGAGGGAGGGAGAGAGAGAGGGAGGGAGAGAGAGAGGGAGAGAGAGAGGGAGGGAGAGAGAGAGGGAGGGAGAGAGAGAGGGAGAGAGAGAGGGAGGGAGAGAGAGAGGGAGGGAGAGAGGGAGGGAGAGAGAGAGGGAGGGAGAGAGAGAGGGAGGGAGAGAGAGAGGGAGAGAGAGAGAGAGAGAGAGAGAGAGAGAGAGAGAGAGAGAGAGAGAGAGAGAGAGAGAGAGAGAGAGAGAGAGAGAGAGAGAGAGAGAGAGCAGGAGAGAGAGAGAGAGAGCAGGAGAGAGAGAGAGAGAGCAGGAGAGAGAGAGCAGGAGAGAGATAGTGGGAGAGGGAGAGAGGGAGTGGGAGAGAGGGAGAGTGGGGAGGGGAAGAGTGCGTGTATGGGCGATGCGGGGGACTGGGGGTGGGGGGGGGAGATGGCGACTAAGTCAGGTCAGGTCCGATGGTGCAGTCAAGATGGGGGGGGGGATAGTAAGGTCCTATCCCAGATGCCTTTTCCCCTGACTGGACAATTGTGTGTGTGTGTGTGTGTGCACGCGTGTGTGTGTCTGTTTTAGCGTGTGCACACTTGTGTGCGTGTATGTGTCAAGATATCCCTTATGCGTTACCTCTGCCTAAATGAGCCACTCTGAGATTTTTAAATATATATGATATCCTGAACGAGAATTTGATAATCTTTTACCTCAATCTGTACACCTGATTAATTGACCAGAGAGGGGTACATACCAGTCTGCCTCCCGCTCACACAACCAGATGAGCGATGAATGATGACGATGGTTATCCGTCGTTGTCTCCCACTAGGTGATTCACTAAGTGCTGGTAGATTGATGAGGTCGTTCTTCTCTTTCAACACAAAGCTCTGGAGTCAGTCACTGTATCGTTATGTGACAGTTCACTAATTCACTGTACCACTGATCACAGTCACCACTCAACAGCACAATCAGGTAGCTCCACGGCGGGGCGTCCCACCCGGTCAGGTCACACACTTACATGCACCGGTGATGCCCTAGCTCCACTTTTGGCTTCTTCGCCAAATCTTCGCACTATCACTAGCGATATGACTATGCTATGTTGCACCCTGCTAGCTACACACTGCGAGAGGCCAAATACTATGATCTAGCCTCTATACTCCTTCAATGTCCCGAGAAATTGACGAATTTCCGCGGACCTCACTAATCGCGTGTGTCCCCTACCTTCTCGCGCGCACGCATGTGTGTGTGTGTGTGTGTGTGTGTGTGTGTGTCTAGAAGGGGAGGGGGTGGGTTACTATGCGTTTCTCTGGTGACGGACGTCACATTTCTATTCACTATCTCCATCACTGTAACATTCTTAACTACAGACCATCTTTCACACTGTAATACATACCTTTTACACTGAAACTACCCTCACTATAAGCCACCTTCTACACTGTAACCATCTAAACTAAACATGGCCATCCTCATCCATTCAAACTATCTTCCTCACTACAACCATTTTCGCAGCCCAGGCACCGCTAATTACCCTATCTACAATCACCATCATCACTACCTTCCATCTTCTTTACCACCTTCCTTCTCTTTTACTATATTGACTACCCTTCGTCCCCTTCCCTACCCTTCATCATCTTCTCTGCCCTTCCCTACCCTTCACTACCTTCCCTATCATTTACCACCCCAATCATTCACCACCTTCCCTACCCTTCATCACACTCCACTCCATCACTTTCCCTATTTCCCTATAAAGGGAAAGTGGTAAATACCGAAGACAGTATTTACCTGTATCTATTTTCAGTAAATACTGAATTATTAGTCTGAAATGTAGCGAGGATAGAGTCTGTGTAGCGAGGTTGGAGTCTGATGTGTAGCAAGGATGGAGTCTGATGTGTGGCGAGGATGGAGGCTGATATGTAGCGAGGATGGAGGCTGATATGTAGCGAGGATGGAGGCTGATGTGTAGCGAGGATGGAGGCTGATATGTAGCGAGGATGGAGGCCGATGTGTAGCGAGGATGGAGGCTGATGTGTAGCGAGGATGGAGGCATATGTGTAGCGAGGATGGAGGCTGATCTGTAGCGAGGATGGAGGCTGATGTGTAGCGAGGATGGAGGCTGATGTGTAGCGAGGATGGAGGCTGATGTGTAGCGAGGATGGAGGCTGATGTGTAGCGAGGATGGAGGCTGATGTGTAGCGAGGATGGAGGCTGATATGTAGCGAGGATGGAGGCTGATGTGTAGCGAGGATGGAGGCTGATATGTAGCGAGGATGGAGGCTGATATGTAGCAAGGATGGAGTCTGATGTGTCGTGAGGATGGAGTCTGATGTGTAGTGAGGATGGAGTCTTATGTGCCGTGAGGATGGAGTCTGATGTGTAGTGAGGATGGAGTCTTATGTGCCGTGAGGATGGAGTCTGATGTGTAGTGAGGATGGATAACAGATACGGATGTTCTATTTATGATAATATGTTCAGTAAAGTAGGAACAGTTGTAAGTGGTTAATGGAATTCAACCTCCACTAGTGCAAGGTAACAGGGATCTATAGAGGAAGCATTAGACCAGAAAACTTGTATATACTGAGGGATAGAGCTTACAGTATCTTACACGACTATAGTGAAAATATTTGACAAAGTTTTACAGATTATTAAATTTCTAACGTTCACCAAATCATCAGATGTGCAGTTTCTCGCATTACTCAGACAATTAAACTTCCTAATTAAACAAATATACATTTCCAGGAATAACAAAAAAATCTGAAATATATTAAAGGATCATTTGCTAATATATAACATGCTATATTTTTTTGCTTTTGATTAGCCAAGGATAATTTGCTAATATATAATACGGGTTTGTCAAACATAATAGCTGACGATTGGTATCTTCGCAACTATTACTGACTATTAATTACTTCCCTGGTATTCTTTTTTTTTCCTGCTGTGGTTCGCAGATCATCTCAACCATAACAATATTTGTGGACTGACCGCAACCTCAATGGACTTGATTTCATCAACTTTGAATCAATAATTATAGCATCAATGAGGCCTCAGTCGAGCAACGAAACCTCTCAACAAATAATTTTTAATTACATAGCTACTAACGGAGCTCACCCTCATTAACAAAGGGTAAAATAACTAAATGGAGCCTCCAAATCATCTATTAATAACTGAAAAACACTTAAAACATGACTCAACCCATGATGTTCGAACATTTCTCGAACAGTGTGTCGGTGACGACCCATGTTCGAATCGTAACGCTGTAAATGCTCAGCCCGTCCTCCAAACAAAGATCCAAAAGTGATTCCATGCACCCGCCAAACCCCCTGTTTATGAATGAAAAGCGGTTTACACATGTCTCAACAGCTGACGTTCGAACATATTCGGAACAAGTGCTTCACTGACGAATTTTGTTCGAATCACAACGCTATAAATGCTTCACCCACGTACTACAAATACAAATAATCGCCAACAGAATCTAAACACCTAACCTAACGTATCCTATACCTATATATACACAATATGCTAATATATTATAATATTAATTTATATTTGAGAATATTCCCGTTTTGAATGAACAGCATGTTAAAATTTATGAATGCGTCTGTGAGGTTGACCGCTGAATGTAATGGACTTGAGTCGAGGACGGGTTGAAATGCTTCACCCACGTACAACAAATAAAAATAATGGCCAGTTGAACCTAAACACCTAACCTAACCTACGCTTAAATTTGAACAATATGCTAATATATAATAATAATTAATATCTGAGAAAATTTCTATTTCGAATGACCAAGATGTTAAAATTGATGACTGAGGCTTTGTGAGAAAGTGATAAATATACTCTGAATGTGCTAAAATTTTCCTCATCGTGCAGACTGTTTTGTTCGGACAACGGTGTCCCAATGGTTTAATATAATTATTGCCCTTAGAATAATGAAATTAAAACTAATATTAATGAATAAGTGATTAAATATGTATGCACTGAACAACATAACCGGTTTTATTGTACCTTTGAAAGCTTTTTTGTAAATATAAATTTGTTACATGTGCAGCAATGTCATTTATTCAAACATTAACAATTAATGTCTTCTTAAGAGAGTTCTTGATGAAAATTAGAATTTCTTGATGAAAATTAGAAAAATATTAGAATATATTTACGTTTTATAGATTACTTTGCAATACAGTACCTAAATTTATGGGATTCATAAATTAATCATAAATTAGAAGCAAATTTCAATCAGAAATGTTCGTTTCAAAAGGTGTTGTTGAGGTCACAGTTGGATTATTAGCACGTAAACAGTGAGTTCTTTTTCCTTTATTTTTCGTCGAGACTAAATGAATAACCAAATCATGGGAGACATATACAAGACAAACGCATTCTCGTAGAAACTGCCGTTGCTCATACAATTTCTTAGATTAGGTTAGGTTAGGTGAAGTTAGGTTACGTTACGTTTGGTAAGGATGGTTTAGGTTAGGTAAGGTAAGGTTACGTTAGGTA
The DNA here is from genome assembly GCF_040958095.1 of Procambarus clarkii. Taxonomy (NCBI): domain Eukaryota; kingdom Metazoa; phylum Arthropoda; class Malacostraca; order Decapoda; family Cambaridae; genus Procambarus; species Procambarus clarkii. The sequence goes on from NW_027189173.1 coordinate 1,090,748, forward strand.
AGGATAGGCTGCGTTAGGTTAGGCTTCTTTCCTACGTCTTGTGGGATATTGAAATAGGAGATCATTAAAGGAATATGAACCGCCGTGTGGCCGCCTCTGAGGAGATCAAGCGATGAAGAATCTGTCCTTCCCTCGTCTAACTGAACTGCTTCACAACGTCAACAAGACAGGGGGAAAGATTTCTAAAAGGTATAATCGTGAGGAACGTGATTCTTATCATCACAAGGCCATATTCTCTAAAAGCAAAAAGGCCACCAATTTGCTCATAAGGAACGCTTCAGCACCAAGCGGACTTGCTACAAAGAGACAAATGTCACTTATGCTATTACACGCCTACTTGGGGAACTGTCAGCCCTATCTCAATATACAGGCAAGACGACATCTTTTTCGAGGCGGCTGACAATCCACAAACAGTAAGACTCTATGAAAGGCTATATTATTATTTCAACGTACATTCAGGGCATCACCGGAGATGTCCTGACTAGGAACACTATTCAGGACTAGTGTGGTTTGGACATCAAATTACTTTCATCCTATAGCATGGATACCAAATCTGAACTGCATAATTGAACTGGGGTCTAATAAGGAGATACTAAAGCTAAAGTATAATACTATGTATTGTGTTGCTTTAGATTCTGATACTCGGAACAAAAAAGATACAAGTAGCACGGGCTATAGTGAGCCTGTAGTGCACTTTAATATTTTATTGCTAGCATTTCTAGAAGTAATCACGGTATCCTATTTGCTCTATTCTGTACAGTTATGTCACCTTTTTTTACTTAAAATTCCAACCGATTACAAATCTGCTTCGTATTCAGATTTCACAATTTAACCATCGTTCAGGTGATACCTAGTGGCTCTATTATAATTTATTAAAAACTCTGAACACTACATATGTTATCAACCAGTCAACTACGTCTGCCAATTTTTTCCTCCATTGTAAAAGCGTATGAAGATGTAGTGGTTTAGTAGCTTTATCTCAAGTTATTTTCCCAAGCTATTTTTGTAGCTTTTGTATATTTTAAAATGTCGCTGTTAAATCATATTAAAAATATATGGTAAACAATGAAGGGTTCCAGGACAGAGCCGCTAGGCACTCCACTTACAAAGTTCCCACTTTTAACTTGACTCGATTTATGCTAACTTTGGGCTTTGGAATAACCAAGTCCTAATCCAACATAGGATAACTCCCTGAAATGCCATGGTCCTCCAATTTGTTAAAGAATCACTCGCGAGGCACAGAATCAAAGACATTAATAATGTCAAGATATAGAACGTCACAATCTTTTTTCCGCTGCCAAGTGCTTTAATTAAACTAAACAAAAGTGAATAAGAGTGTGCATGTTTAACTTGAGCCGCCCTCAGTAAAGCCATTTTGTTAAATCTTTATTAATCTACTACATAAGGGGGGGGGGCATCCAGCATTGTTTGGGTGGAGGGAGGACACGTCACCCCCCCCCCTTTATACACTATCTTCATCACTGTAACCATCTACACTACATAACCATGATCAATATTTTTGTAGCCTTTGGTAAACAATGTAAAGGGTTCCAGGACAGAGCCGCTAGGCACTCCACTTACAAAGTTCCCACTTTTAACTTGACTCGATTTATGCTAACTTTGGGCTTTGGAATAACCAAGTCCTAATCCAACATAGGATAACTCCCTGAAATGCCATGGGAGCATTTCAGTAAAGCCATTGTTATGCCACACCACCCCCACCTCTTCCTTCCCTCTCTTTCCTCATAACATAATAGTCCTGTGGGAACACTGCGTTTGTTATCGTTTTCGTGATCTTTGTTTCTGTGAGGGCTATTATGTCTGAGTTTTCCTCAAGTACCCGTTCTCCAAGCTCATTTGCTTTATTTGTAATTCCATCTATGTTAGTGTACATCGCTTTGAGGCTCACTTTCTTCTGTCCCTTCTCAAATCGCCTCCTTGGTGAGTGTTCTGCTGGTGGGGGAGGCTGTTCCATGGGTGTGACGACCTGTGAGGTGGATAACAGGGTCTCAGAGGATACTGGGATGAGGGGCGGGGGATCCACTGAAGGGGGAGGGACAGGGAGGGTATGGGGTGAAAGGGGAGGGAGGACGGGAAGGAAAGGGGGGAGGGAGGACTCGGGAGGAGGGGAGGGGTAGAAGGGTGGGGATTGGGTGTGGGGGAGGGAGATTTGGCTGAACATTTGAGTGGGGGCAGGGAGGGTTTGGGGTAGGGGGTTTTCTATGCAGAGGAGGGAGGCGGGGTTGTCCTCCCATCTGGTGTTACTGGGTAGCTGGTTGTGGGTATCCCCCTCCCTTCTGGGGGTGTTGTGTTGGGAGCTGTGACTTCCTGGTTTTCCCCTCTCGCCCTGGGGAATGTGTGTGTGTGTGTGTGTGTGTAGAAAGGGAGGGGGGGGGGGGGGGTTACTTGGCGTTGCTCTGGTGACGGATGTCACAGCTTCTCTATTAACTATCTTCATCCTTGTAACCATCTTCCCTGTACACTATCTTCATCACTGTAACCCTGTTAACTACAGACCATCTTTCACTCTGTAATAAATACATATTTTTCACACTGAAACTACCCTCACTACAAGCCACCTTCTACACTGTAACCATCTAAACTAAACATGGCCATCTTCATCCATTCAAACTATCTTCCTCACTACAACCATTTTCGCAGCCCAGGCACCGCTAATTACCCTATCTACAATCACCATCATCACTACCTTCCATCTTCTTTACCACCTTCCTTCTCTTTTACTATATTGACTACCCTTCGTCCCTTTCCCTACCCTTCATCATCTTCTCTGCCCTTCCCTACCCTTCACTACCTTCCCTATCATTTACCACCCCAATCATTCACCACCTTCCCTACCCTTCATCACACTCCACTCCACCACTTTCCCTATTTCCCTATAAAGGGAAAGTGGTAAATACCGAAGACAGTATTTACCTGTATCTATTTTCAGTAAATACTGAATTATTAGTCTGAAATGTAGCGAGGATAGAGTCTGTGTAGCGAGGTTGGAGTCTGATGTGTAGCAAGGATGGAGTCTGATGAGTGGCGAGGATGGAGGCTGATATGTAGCGAGGATGGAGGCTGATATGTAGCGAGGATGGAGGCTGATGTGTAGCGAGGATGGAGGCTGATATGTAGCGAGGATGGAGGCTGATGTGTAGCGAGGATGGAGGCTGATATGTAGCGAGGATGGAGGCTGATATGTAGCAAGGATGGAGTCTGATGTGTCGTGAGGATGGAGTCTGATGTGTAGTGAGGATGGAGTCTTATGTGCCGTGAGGATGGAGTCTGATGTGTAGTGAGGATGGAGTCTTATGTGCCGTGAGGATGGAGTCTGATGTGTAGTGAGGATGGATAACAGATACGGATGTTCTATTTATGATAATATGTTCAGTAAAGTAGGAACAGTTGTAAGTGGTTAATGGAATTCAACCTCCACTAGTGCAAGGTAACAGGGATCTATAGAGGAAGCATTTGACCAGATTGTACATACTGAAGGATAGAGCTTACAATATCTTACACGACTACAGTGAAAATATTTGACAGAGTTTTACAGATTACTAATATTCTAACGTTCACCAAACCATCAGATGTGCAATTTCTCGCATTACACAGACAATTAAACTTCCTAATTAAACAAATATACATTTCCAGAAAAAAAACAAAAAAATCTGAAATATATTAAAGGATCATTTGCTAATATCTGACGATTGGTATCTTCGCAACTATTACTGACTATTAATTACTTCCCTGGTATTCTTTTTTTTCCTGCTGCAGTTCGCAGATTATCTCAACAACAACAATATTTGTGGACTGACCGCAACCTCAATGGACTTGATTTCATCAACTTTGAATCATTAATTATTGCATCAATGAGGCCTCGGTCGAGCAACGAATCCTTTAACAAATAATCTAAATTATAGGTACTAACGGAGCTCGCCCTCATTAACAAATTGCATTCTCGTAGAAACTGTCGTAACTCATACAATTTCTTAGATTAGGTTAGGTTAAGTTAGGCTACGTTACGTTTGGTTAGGATGGTTTAGGTTAGGTTAGGTAAGGTAAGGTAAGGTAAGGTAAGGTAAGGTAAGGTTAGGTTAGGTTAGGTTAGGTAAGGTTAGGCTACGTTAGGTTAGGCTTCTTTCCTACGTCTTGTGGGATGTTGAAATAAGAGAGCATTAAAGGAATATGAACCGCCATGTGGCCGCCGCTGAGGAGATCAAGCGATGAAGAAACTTTCCTTCCCTCGTCTAACTGAACTGCTTTACAACGTCAACAAGACAGGGGGAAAGAGTTCTAAAAGGTATAATCGTGATGAACGTGATTCTTATCATCACAAGGCCATATTCTCCAAAAGCAAAAAGGCCACCAATTTGCTCATAACGAACGCTTCAGCACCAAGCGGACTTGCTACAAAGAGATAAATGTCACCTATGCCATTACACGCCTACTTGGGGAACTGTCAGCCCCAACGATCTCAATATACAGGCAAGACAACATCTCTTTCGAGGCGGCTGACAATCCACAAACAGTAAGACTATATGAAAGGCTGTATTATTATTTCTACGTACATTCAGGGCATCACCGGAGATGTCCTGACTAGGAACATTATTCAGGACTAGTGTGGTTTGGACATCAAATTACTTCCATCCTATAGCATGGATACCAAATCTGAACTGCATAATTGAACTGGGGTCTAATAAGGAGATACTAAAGCTAAAGTATAATACTATGTATTGTGTTGCTTTAGATTCTGATACTCGGAACAAAAAAGATACAAGTAGCACGGGCTATAGTGAGCCTGTAGTGCACTTTAATATTTTATTGCTAGCATTTTTAGAAGTAATCACGGTATCCTATTTGCTCTATTCTGTACAGTTATGTCACCTTTTTTTACTTAAAATTCTAACCGATTACAAATCTGCTTCGTATTCAGATTTCACAATTTAACCATCGTTCAGGTGATACCTAGTGGCTCTATTATAATTTATTAAAAACTCTGAACACTGCATTTGTTATCAACCAGTCAACTACGTCTGCAAATTTTTTTCTCCATTCTAAAAGCGTATGAAGATGTAGTGGTTAAGTAGCTTAATCTCAAGTTAAAATTTTCCCAAACTATTTCTGTAGCTTTTGTATATTTTAAAATGTTGCTGTTAAATCATGTTCACAATATATATGGTAAACAATGAAGGGTTCCAGGACAGAGCCGCTAGGCACTCCACTTACAAAGTTCCCACTTTTAACTTGACCCGATTTATGCTAACTTTGGGCTTTGGAATAACCAAGTCCTAATCCAACATAGGATAACTCCCTGAAATGCCATGGTCCTCCAATTTGTTAAAGAATCACTCGCGAGGCACAGAATCAAAGACATTAATAATGTCAAGATATAGAATGTCACAATCTTTTTTCCGCTGCCAAGTGCTTTAATTAAACTAAACAAAAGTGAATAAGAGTGTGTATGTTTAACTCGAGCTGCCCTCAGTCAAGCCAATTTGTTAATTCTTTATTAAATCTATATACACTATCTTCAACACTGTAACCATCTACACTACATAACCATGATCACTATGTAGCCTCAATACAAAGCGACTATTATCATCGCAGCCATCTTCACTACACACGACCATCAACACTGTGACCGTCGTTACTTCACACAACCTTCAATCAACACTGTAGCCATCAACACTATACCCGACCATCTTCATCATTGTAACTATCTTCACTAAATATTAAACGCACTTCACTCGCTACTACAACTCACCATCACACACTACTATAACAAAGTACTACACACCACTATAACAAAGCACTACACACCACTATAACAAAGCACTACACACCACTATAACAAAGTACTACCCACCACTATAACAAAGCACTACACACCACTATAACAAAGTACTACACACCACTATAACAAAGCTCTACACACCACTATAACAAAGTACTACACACCACTATAACAAAGCACTACACACCACTATAACAAAGTACTACACACCACTATAACAAAGTACTACACACCACTATAACAAAGCACTACACACCACAATAACAAAGTACTACACACCACTATAACAAAGCACTACACACCACTATAACAAAGCACTACACACCACTATAACAAAGTACTACACACCACTATAACAAAGTACTACACACCACTATAACAAAGCACTACACACCACTATAACAAAGTACTACACACCACTATAACAAAGCTCTACACACCACTATAACAAAGTACTACACACCACTATAACAAAGTACTACACACCACTATAACAAAGCACTACACACCACAATAACAAAGCACTACACACCACTATAACAAAGCTCTACACACCACTATAACAAAGTACTACACACCACTATAACAAAGCTCTACACACCACTATAACAAAGCACTACACACCACTATAACAAAGCACTACACACCACTATAACAAAGCACTACACACCACTATAACAAAGCACTACACACCACTATAACAAAGCACTACACATCTCAAAACAAGTGAAAATACCTGAGAGTAGACATTATCCAAACACTAAACACCACAAGCTCATGTGAACAGGACATCATTAGCACCATATGGGAAGTTACCGAACAAAAGAACATTATTCAAGAATCTAAACAATCAGGTTCTCAAATCCACACATACCACATATGTAAGACCATTACCTGAGTATGCAGCGACAGCAGGGAACCCATACCGTGTGAAACATATACAGAAACCTTGAAACAAAGTTCAGAAGTTTGCCACAAGATTAGTACCAGAATTGAGAGACTTCAACTTTGAGAACAATCTTAGAAGAGAGAAGAGAGAGAGAGAGGGGAGATAGTAACTACGTACAAGCTCTTGAAGAGAATAGATAAAGTTATCAAAGGAATCTTATTTAAATGTAAAAGACGTAAGATGTGAGTACATCACTACAACAAGGCACCGCACTTACTAGAGCAGTCGAACTATTAGCCAGACTATAATTCTTGCATCTGGTATATTATTAGCTGATGTATTCCTCAGGTTCTTGATAGTGTGAAGCAGCTTGCCATGGAGAAGGAAAAGGTCTCCGGAGACGAATGCCGCCACCAGAAGAAAACCAAGGGAGTCCACTTCGCAGAGAATATCGTCAGTCAGGTGCACGTAATCGAGGACTGGGCCTACGAGAGTTGGGTGTTTAGGAAAGAGGGAAAGAACTGGATTGCCGCCGGCGCATTCCGCCGCCGCTTTGGCAGAAGGTGCCGCGCGACCGACGACTTGCTGAAGGCCGACAAGGTCTTTCACGTCCTGCACAGGGAGAAAATATTTGCCCCGAGATTTATGGAGTCCTCACTCACACAGTGATTTGTTAATTTATTATCTGTGTCTAACTTTTTAAAATAAAAATATTGGTGTTATTTGATTTTTATTTGGTTAAGAAACGTGTGTGTGTGTGTGTGTGTACTCACCTAGTGTGTGTCCATGTCTTTATATCCATTTCTTTCTCTCTAGAGTTGAGAAATCTGAAACAAGGTGGTGGGGGGAAGGGGGGGTAGTAAAGGGGGTCGAATGCTTGAGGTACGCATTAATGATGCCACATGAACTGACACTTGGATGGGTGACTCTGGAGTGGCTGACATTTGGGACCCTGACTCAGGAAGGGTTGTTGTGGGAAGAGACGCTCACCTTCATTAACAAAGGCCAAAATAATTAAATGGAGCCTCCAAATCATCTATTAATAACTGAAAAACACGTAACACACAACTCAACCGGTGATGTTCGAACATTTCTCGAACAGTGCGTCGGTGACCAACCCGTCCTCGACTCAAGTCCATTACATCCAGCGGTCAACCCCACAGACGCATTCATAAATTTTAACATGCTGTTCATTCAAAACGGGAATTTTCTTAAGTATAAATTAATATTATAATATATTAGCATATTGTGTATATATAGGTATAGGATAGGTTAGGTTAGGTGTTTAGGTTCTGTTGGCGATTATTTGTATTTGTAGTACGTGGGTGAAGCATTTATAGCGTTGTGATTCGAACAAAATTCGTCAGTGAAGCACTTGTTCCGGATATGTTCGAACGTCAGCAGTTGTGAGTCGTGTGTAAACCGCTTTTCATTCATAAACAGGGGGTTTGGCGGGTGCATGGAATCACTTTTGGATCTTTGTTTGGAGGACGGGCTGCGGTGACGACCTATGTTCGAATCGTAACGCTGTAAATGCTTCACCCACGTACAACAAATACAAATAATCGCCAGTTGAACCTAAACACCAAACCTAACCTACGCTTAAATATGAACAATATGCTAATATATAATAATATTAATTAATATCTGAAAAAAAATATATTTTGAATGACCAAGGTCAAAAGGGAGCCTGTCGGCCGAGTGGACAGCACGCTGGATTTGTGATCCTGTGGTCCCGGGGTCGATCCCGGGCGCCGGCGAGAAACAGTGGGCAAAGTTTCTTTCACCCTATGCCCCTGTTACCTAGCAGTAAAATAGGTACCTGGGTGTTAGTCAGCTGTCACGGGCTGCTTCCTGGGGGTGGAGGCCTGGTCGAGGACCGGGCCGCGGGGACACTAAAGCCCCGAAATCATCTCAAGATAACCTCAAGATAAGGTGTTACAACTGATGACTGAGGCTTTGAGCTCGGCCGCAGGATGGAGTGAATAGCCCGAGAACGCGTAGTAGTACTTTGTAAGATTTAATAACAGTCAGGCAACAGAGATTACTTTTTAATAATTTGTTATACGAGATTTTAATGGGTATAATTTAAAACTTTTCCTTTAGTTTTATTCATGTCATTATTTGTGTGATTATATACTCTAATTCTGAAATATAAAATAGTTTGTTATTTTTAATAGAATAACTCGGATTTTCACTTTACTGAACATGAACAGATGTATTTTAACCATATGGATTGTCATAACTTTTAATTTAGTGTAGATGATAGAGAATAAAATACCTAATGACATGAACATTTTGTCAACACGGCATTAGTGTTATTATTTACAATAATACAGAGATTCCAAACCAGAAACCTACTATCAAAAATTAATGTGCAATTGCTACCGATCCCTGCGTCGAAGAAGTGTGCTAACGACACCTAAGAACAGGGTGTTAATAGCACCTTGGCCAGTAGGGTGTAGAGTGATCTGTAACACGCTATCACCTTCACCATCACGTCACTGAGTGACGGTGAGCGTTACCTTGTTATGTTGCTCCTAGTTCACCATCAGAGACTATCTTGCTATCAACTTAAAGAAATCATACATCATTTTCCCATTATTAGTTATAATAATGGGAATTATATAGCCATATATTATTTTAGTTATAGCCTCACAACCAAATCGACGATTTGGTTGTGAGGCAACTTTATTTACATATAAAGATCTGTAATTGACTTGGTGTATGGATGAAGCAGCGATTTGAAAGCTGTTGTTTGAAGTGATTATTGTGTTAGTTTTGAATTTATTTACATTTTATTGCACCAAGAGTTTCAGCGCATGATTTCTTAAAATATTATGTTCGGGAAGAAATTATTTTTTTATTTTTGATAAGTCATTATATCCGATGTGGTGAAAGTAGGCCACATTGCATGGTGCTTAATTCCTCTTGGTGATGTAACGCGTTACTGAACCAATCTTGGCGTGGCTCTGCTTAACAATCTACGAGAAGAGGTAACTGCAGGCGGCCTATTGGCCCCATGCGGGTCAGCGCCTATTCATACCTCACCAAACTCATATATGCATGACCTTCGCTGGGAACAATCCAGCAATCCCACGTCTATTGTTACCTGGTCAATTGTTCCATAAATCAACTCTCTACTTCCAAACCCATAATGACCCAGGTCTTTAGTGTTATATATGGAAAGCGTTATTAATATCCCCTTGTGTTCCTGTTTGTCTTTCCCCCCGTGTTAAAATCTCCCCCATTAATTGGTGCGCCTTAACCTATTACCCCCCTTTGCTAATGACCCCTTCGTACGGCAGGTTCCCTACTCCTGGGATATTCTCAAGCTTCTCTGTACGGGTTTAAGGGAATTAATCCCCCGTTTTTCGGTCACTGAAACTGAACTACATAATGAGGCCTAACTAGGGGGAGGGGGGGAGATCAAGCTGAAGAATAACACAATTGCCAACACCTCCAGATATTAAGTCCAGTATCCTATTGGCCTTTTCTTAGTGCATTAATACCCAGATTTTTTTTTTTAGAGGAAGGGGTGGCTTAGAATCCATAGCCCCTCCCCACCCCTCTCTCTGATATCTTTCATACTCAGATTTTGCAGATTCAACATTTTTCATAATAGGTTACATTTTTACCGTATTAGACCAATCTGTTAAAATCGCGAATTAAGCATAAAACACCGTCATATTGACATGTGCTTTGCATCGGCCTCGGGAAGTTAGATCACTGGCGTACATTCGTGGCTGTTTAGGCATAACAGTGGCATTTTTAACGGAGTGGCAAATGATAAGAAGGGGGGGATGTTTTCTCCCCTTGAGCTGTCCACTGACCCAGGCCTCCCACCCGGCCATCAACAATGCAACAAATACAGCTCTCCGCGAGAGCTGGTGTCCCAAAACAGGAAGACACTGAAGAAGTGGACCTTTGGGCATTTACCCGAGATGGAGGGAGGGAAGGCAGGCAGGCAGGAAAGGCAGGGAGGGAAGGTAGGCAGGGAGGGAAGGAAGGCAGGGAGGGAAGGCAGGCATGGATGGAAGGCAGGCAGGAAAGGCAGGGAGGGAAGGCAGGCAGGGAAGGCAGGCAGAGAAGGCAGGGTAAGACCGGTCGCGTTATGTTACCAAGGGCCTTATATTTATTGGTTAAGTGGCAAGGGGCGAGTGCTAGAAATATGGAGAGGGGAATTTATTTGAAGTGAGTGGAAATTGAATATTATAGGGTACGGAGGGGACCTGTGAGGCTATGTGCAAATCTGGCAGTGTGAATTTAGAAGAGTATGTAAAACATTAGAGGGCAGCTACAGACGGCAGGGAAAAGATAGATGGGTATTGCGTGATGAGGAGGGCGTGAAATACAGCAAAGTTATTGTTTATTACTTCGTTGTAAGTTTAAAGTAACACGCTGGATGTGACATCACCGCGGAAGTCCCACCTACCGTAGAGACATCACCCATTACAATATATATATAATGGTACAAATCAACGTTCCCAATGGTAGGGAAGGGAGAGCTGACTACTGGAGGACCAGATAGCATCCAAGGACTGGTGATAGAGTACTGACCCTATACAAATATATAATATATATATATATATATATATATATATATATATATATATATATATATATATATATATATATATATATATATATATATATATATATATATATATATATATATATATATATATATATATGACAATGTCAGACCACGGAGGAAAATGAAACAGGAATTTCCTTAAGTACTTTCGTATATTAAATACATCTTCAGAAGATTAAATACATCTTCAGAAGGTTTCCTTCTGAAGATGTATTTAATATACGAAAGTACTTAAGGAAATTCCTGTTTCATTTTCCTCCGTGGTCTGACATTGTCACATTCTTAATCACGTGTTTATTTTCGTGATATACACACACACACACATATAAATATATATATAAATATATATATATATATATATATATATATATATATATATATATATATATATATATATATATATAATATTATATTATATATTTTTTTTAAATAAAAAATAAATATTTAACAAAAGGGAAGGGAGTACCACCTCTGGCTGGAAGAAGGGGGACCCATAGCCTCGGAGGAAACCACACATAACGCATTGGAGGGAATGTAGGTCCCCTCCAATACAGTTTCTGTGTGCTTTTCTCCTACCACCCCCTTCCCTTTTACCTTTTTTTTTTTTTTTTGCTTTATTGTGTATTTAAAGGTTACAATACATACAAGACAAATGCCTATAGGTTATGGATCTCTTGAAGCTCCTCCGCTTCCAGACAGGAACCGAGGACGCAGCAAGCATTTCCCCTCTGGATCGCCACACTGAGACGTTGAAGCAAAAAACTGGAAGCCCTTGGGTCTCTGGTGACGTCAATGAGCTTGGAACCCAATTCCTTGAGAAATCCCAAGGCACTCTTGCCCCAGGGGCCATGCGTCTCAGACGCTATGGGAACAGAGAGGTATTGACCTTCCAGTCGCCTGTACTTGAGTGATTTTGCTGTTTCCCTGTGGTTGGCCGCCCCACCTGCTTGATCAGCTCCGAAGTGTACATAGGTGTCAGCCAGGGTGGATACACATGTGTAGTCCCACACCAACTGTCTACCCTCCTTACAGGAGTATATGGTGATGCCATCAGGGCGAAGTGCATGGAAATCCGGGTTTTGGACCCCTAGGATGCGAGGTTCTCTTTCCGCTGGGCACCTAGCTGAGACGAGGCTTCTCTTGATGTCATTGACCTCGTTGTGTCTTGCATGCCAGCACTTTGTGCTTCTGCAATGCAACTCATGCAGTCCGTATTGGTCTGCTTCCACCCTGTTGCAAATACACTTGTATTCAGTGTGAATTGGGGCACCAAGGCGGAGGGCCACTGCTACACGAAGGGATTCTGGATCTAGGCGCGTGTCCATTGCTGACATGGGTACTGCCAGGAGGAAGTTTCCTGCATGGGAGGCACGCACTGCTCTGAGGCGGGCTTTCTCCTTGTCTGATGTTGCGACGCTGAGCATGGCATCAGCTACTTTTTCCACTAGAGGGTGGTCCCAGCTGGACTGTTTGTGCTGTTTTGTTGGCTCTATAATGGTTGCTGGGGCTGCATTTATAGAAATCCAGGAATTTTCCTTTGAAGAACAGGTAATTTCGATTGAAAAACAAGCTAGTTCAGTTAGAAACCCTATATATTAGGAACTTTTTTGGTCCATGCGCTTGATAATGAATACCCACCTTTCAGGCGAGTGTTTTCACTGCAGCTGACGGTGAAATGAATGCTATGGTGAAGCGCTGTCTGCTTTGATGGGTTAGGTTGTCACGCGAGGTAATTAATGGATGGATTATGTGGCTAAGGGTGACGGGGTAAAATATCTGAAGATAAATTTATTTGCCAGTATGGAAGAGAGGCAGTGGAATAAATTCACTTAACAAGGAAATCTTTCGAAAGTTGCACATCTGAGTTTACGGATTTAATAATGTTCATAGTATGAAGGAGTGAATTTAAATTAGTGTCAAGTCAAAGAGAGTTCTCCAATAGTGAGGTATAGGACACAGAGGAGAGTTCATACATAACATCAAGTCAGAAGCATTAGCAGACCTTTTAAATTGACACACTGGGAATTATGATATCCTAATGTATTAACTGATTAATGAAATGAGAGGTGGAGATCTCTGTTACAGTATGGCATTACACTGAGGATGAGGATGCGAGAAATGACAGGATAGGAAAACGTCGAATATGTCCGATTTCTGTTTTCTCTGACTGCCGAGAGAGGGATCATGAGTCTCGTGTTGGCATTGGACTACTCCGCGGGAAGCTATCAAGATTAAACAGAAAATTTACATGGGCAACAGACCAGGCTTAGTCAAGAAGTCTTGTACCTCTTTATGACCGATTCATCCCTAAAGGAATTTTGCACTAAATACAATGATTAATACCGATCGGTTGTGGAATAAGATCGTCCCTTACGATATCCTTGAGGTTACCTTGAGGTGCTTCCGGGGCTTAGCGTCCCCGCGGCCCGGTCGTCGACCAGGCCTCCTGGTTGCCGGACTGATCAACCAGGCTGTTGGACGCGGCTGCTCGCAGCCTGACGTACGAGTCACAGCCTGGTTGATCAGGTATCACTCGAAGGGATTTCGTAGATGCAGGTTTGGTATTATATATTTACTGATGAGTCTAGATATGATCAGTAGTAATGAAGGATTTAATATCTCGAAGGTCTTTAAGTTGCGGTAAACATAAGTATATTTATAGAACCTATATACAGATGGACACATTCAGACCGGATGAAGGTCGTTATAAAGGCAGTCAATAACATCATTTATCCAACCGAGGCTGATTAAAACTTTTTAACGCACTCAAAATCAAAACTTCAAGAAAAAATATTTGTATCACCTCGCTTCACGTTCACGAACACCCCCCCCCCTCTCTCTTTGCAAGAGCGTGAAAAGAATGAAACCACCCCATAAAAAGCTAGATCCCAAACAACATACACAAGCCCAATTTGATCCACAAAACCACATCCACTTCTACACACACACACACACACACACACACACACACACACACACACACACACACACACACACACACACACACACATGATATGGGGCCCCGTAGCCTGGTGGATAGCGCGCAGGATTCGTAATTCTGTGGCGCGGGTTCGATTCCCGCACGAGGCAGAAACAAATGGGCAAAGTTTCTTTCACCCTGAATGCCCCTGTTACCTAGCAGTAAATAGGTACCTGGGAGTTAGTCAGCTGTCACGGGATGCTTCCTGGGGTGTGTGTGTGTGGTGTGGAAAAAAAAAAAAAAAAAAAGTAGTTAGTAAAACAGTTGATTGACAGTTGAGAGGCGGGCCGAAAGAGCAAAGCTCAACCCCCGTAAAAACAAAACTAGTAAACACAACTAGTAAACACACACACATACAAATGTAAAGTTATGGAAATGGGACTAGGAGATAGGAGACCAAAGGGACAGTACACAGTGAAGGAAAACTGCCTACATGTGACGACGCGCGAAAGAGACCTGGGTGTGGACGTAACACCTAATCTATCTCCTGAGGCACATATAAATAGAATAACGACAGCAGCGTACTCTACACTGGCAAAAGTTAGAACATCATTCAGAAACCTAAGTAAGGAGGCATTTAGGGCGCTTTACACTGCCTACGTGAGGCCAGTCTTAGAGTATGCCGCCTCATCATGGAGTTCCCATCTGAAGAAGCATATAATGAAACTGGAAAAGGTTCAGAGGTTTGCAACGAGACTCGTCACAGAGCTACGAGGGATGGGGTATGAGAAGCGCCTGAGGGAACTGTGCCTTACGACACTAGCAAGAAGAAGGGAGAGGGGGGACATGATAGGAACGTATAAAATACTCAGAGGGATTGACAGAGTGGACATAGACGAAATGTTCACACGGAATAGTTACAGAACGAGGGGACATGGATGGAAGCTTGAAAGTCAGATGAGTCACAGAGATGTTAGGAAGTTTTCTTTTAGCGTGAGAGTAGTGGGAAAATGGAATGCACTTCAGGAACAGGTTGTGGAAGCAAATACTATTCATAATTTTAAAACCAGGTATGATAGGGAAATGGGACATGAGTCATTGCTGTAATGTAAACAACCGATGCTCGAAAGGCGGGATCCAAGAGTCAATGCTTGATCCTGCAGACACAACTAGGTGAGTATACACACACACACACACACACACAAACACACACACACACACACACACACACACACACACACACACACACACACACACACACACACACACACACACACACACACACACATCTTGCCTTACTGGCTTAATAGAATTGTACAATCAGGTGACAAAGATTAAGCAAGAAAGAGAAGGATGGCCGGACTGCATTTTTTGGACTGTCGGAAAGCCTTTGACACAATACCCCATAAAAGGCTGATGCATAAGCTTGAGAAACAGACCGGAATAACTGGTAAGGCGCTCAAGTGGATTAGGGAGTACCTTAGCAACAGGAAGCAGAGAGTTACAGTGAGGGGTGAGACCTCAGATTGGCGTGAAGTCACCAGTGGAGTCCCACAGGGCTCTGTACTCAGACCTATCCTGTTTCTGATATTCGTAAATGATCTCCCAGAGGGTATAGACTCATTCCTCTCAATGTTTGCTGACGACGCCAAAATTATGAGAAGGATTAAGACACAGGAGGACAGCTTGAGGCTTCAAGAAGACCTGGACAAGCTGCAGGAATGGTCGAACAAATGGTTGTTAGAGTTTAAACCAATAAAATGTAATGTAATGAAGATAGTTGCAAGTAGCAGGAGACCAGATACAAGGTATCATTTGGGAGATGAAATACTTCAAGAGCCAGAGAGAGAGAAATACCTGAGGGTTAATTTCACGCCAGACCTGTCTCCTGAAACCCCTATCAAGAGGATAACATCAGCGGCATATGCCAGGTTGGCTAACATAAGAACGGCCTTTAGAACCTTGTGTAAGGAATCTTTTAGAACTTTGTATATCACATATGTCAGACCAATCCTGGATTATGCGGCTCCAGCATGGAGTCCATATCTAGTCAAGCATAACACTAAACTGGAAAAGGTTCAAAGGTTTGCCACCAGACTAGTAAACGAACTGATTGGCATGAGCTACAAGGGGAGATTACGGGAATTAAACCTCACGTCACTGGGAGACAGAAGAGTTAAAAGGGACGTGATCACCCCATACAAGATTCTAAGAGGAGTTGATAGGGTAGATAAAGACAGACTCTTTAACACAAGGGGCACACGCACTAGGGGGGGGACACAGGTGGAAATTGAGTGCCCAAATGAGCCATAGAGACGTTAGAAAGAATATTTTCAGTGTGAGAGAAGTAGACAAATGGAATGCATTAGGAAGTGATGTGGTGGAGGCTAACTCCATACACAGTTTCAAGTGCAGATATGATAGAGCCCAGTAGGCTCAGGAACCTGTACATTAGTTGTTTGACAGTTGAGAGGCGGGACCAAAGAGCCAGAGCTCAACCCCACGCACGCACAACTAGGTAAGTACAACTAGGTAAGTACATACACACACACACACACACACCATCCAAGGGAGTGTCAGCCAGCGTCCATAATTCGCGAGGGTGGACATTACACCTGTTTACCTATTCATGACAGCCTCGTGTCATGAGTCAAGCGGCGGTGGCGGTTGTGTCGGGCTATGATATGTGACGCCCCCTTTGTGATCTTTGTGACGGCACTCTCACGGCCTCCCAGACCACTACACCTTCCCTCCCCCCCCCCCCCCCCCACCTCACATCTCTCCAGCATAATACCGAAATTACCGCGATTCAGCTTGCAATTAATGCAGGTGTTGAGTACACCTTTGGTAGTTGTCCTGGGCTGTTTTATGTTTTAGAGGTCAATTCGTTATTTTGCTTTTGTGTGGTTTTTCGTCTTTTTTTGCTGTAAAAGAAGACTGTGCGATCGAGAGGAATATACCCTTTCATAATTAAGGATTCTATCACGGTAAATATAGTATTATTAAATATTTGTAATCAATATACTTCAACATCACTTCATAGAAGCAGATAAAAATTACACATTTCCACTGCTTTAAGTACCAAGTCCCAAGGCCATGAGTATCAAGTCCCAGCGCCATAAGTACCAGTCCCAGCACCCTGAGTACCAAGTCCCAGCACCATGAGTACCAAGTCCAAGCGCCATGAGTACCAAGTCCCATCGTTATAAGTACCAAGTCCCAGCGCCATGAGTACCAAGTCCCAGCGCCCTGAGTACCAAGTCCCAGCATCCTGAGTACCAAGTCCCAGCGCCATAAGTACCAAGTCCCAGCACCCTGAGTACCAAGTCCCAGCGCCATGAGTATCAATTCCCAGCGCCATGAGTACCAAATCCCTAGTGTTTCCCTAGTCTTTCCCTAGTCTAGTAATTGAAGTCTTTCCATCCCACTAGACTAACACCGACAGTCGTCTTGCAGGTGTTGTGTCTATGGGACTTCCAGCCTGATGCAGGTCCTCCTGGTGACTGTTGGCCCGAGCCACGAGGGTAAACATATCGTTCGTTTGACCTAAGGTTATATAAAAACCTGGGTAAATACCGGTTTGGAAACGCGGTTGTTGATTTAGGCAACAAATTGCCGGGTAACATAATAGACTTGGGATCGATGGCATGTTTGAAGATATATATATGAACGAGTATATATACTCGTTCATATATATCTATATCTATATATATTTATATATATATATATATATATATATATATATATATATATATATATATATATATATATATATATATATAAATATATATTTATATATATATACCCATCAGCCGACACCATTTCAGACCCATTAACCGTTGGTGAATCTGAGGTCTACAAAGCAGCCCTTTCTTTTCCACCTGGGTCAGCAGGCGGCTTTACAGGGTTAAAACCTCAACATATCAAGCAAATGTTAAATCCTGCGGTTGGTGATGCTGCACAAGATCTTCTTATGGAACTCACAAGGTTCGTCAACATGTGTCTGGCTGGTGAGATACCTGAGGTCATCAGGCCTCTCTTTTTTGGTGCCTCCCTCTGTGCTCTCAAAAAGAAGGACGAAGGAATCAGGCCAATCGCTGTTGGCAACACTCTCCGACGCCTGATTGCCAAGGCTGCTACGAGGGTTGTCAGCCAGCAAGCGGCTGAATTGCTGAAACCAATCCAGCTAGGATTTGGAATCCCCCAAGGCTGTGAAGCGGCTGCCCATGCAGCACGAGCATACATCACAAACATTTCTGATGAAAAGGCCCTGCTCAAACTGGACTTTAAGAATGCCTTCAACATGGTAAGAAGAGATGCAGTACTTTGTGCCGTACATCGCCATTTCCGGCCCCTCTACCCGTTCATACTATCGTGCTACAGTGACGAGTCAAAACTGCTCTTTGGTGAACATGAAATCAGATCATGTGAAGGTGTTCAGCAAGGTGATCCTCTTGCTCCCCTTCTTTTCTGCTTAGTCTTAAAAGAAATCACCGAAAGCTTGTCCAGCGAGTTCAACATCTGTTTTTTGGATGATGGCACTATAGCTGGCACCGTAGACCACCTCTTGTCAGATATCAGGAAAATAAGGGAGCAAGAAGTAAGCCTGGGTCTCGTCCTGAACCCTTCCAAGTGTGAAGTAGTCTCCTCCAACCCAGACATCGTAGCTAGAATAAGGTCTGCCTTGCCTGGAGCCCATGTCATTAGGGCCGAGAACAGCACCCTCCTTGGAGCTCCCCTCGGGTCTAACGCCATTGAGGAGATCCTCGACAAGAAAATCGCAGACCTTAGGAGGATGGAAGACAGAATAGGTGACATCGATGCCCACGATGCTTTTTATCTCCTCACCAAATGCCTATCCCTTCCGAGGCTAACCTACTTTCTGAGGTGCGCCCCATCTTACAACAACCCAAAGCTTGACGAGTATGACCTCCTACTGAAGACCATGCTGGAAAAAGTTGTTAACCTCTCCCTCAACGAATGCCAGTGGAAACAAGCCACTCTTCCTGTCAGGCTCGGTGGCTTGGGTGTCCGCACCGCCACCCAAATTGCTGTCCCAGCCTTCCTGTCTTCCTCCTCAGCATCAGATGACCTGGTTAAGGAAATTCTACCTGACACCCTGAGTGATGTAGCGGGGATACAGGACCCCCACTACACGGAATGCGACACGAAATGGGGTGCCATGACAGACCCAGCACTCAGACCAGCCATGCCGAAAGCCAAGAAACAATCCAGTTGGGACAGCCCCATTGTAGACAAAGAAGCCACAGCTTTGCTGGAGGCAGCAACAACCCCCAGTGATCGTGCACGCCTCACAGCTGTGCAGGCTCCCCATGCAGGGGACTTCCTTCTGGCAGTCCCTATGTCTGCGACAGGCACACGTCTTGATCCGCAGGAGCTCCGTATTGCAGTCGCTCTCCGCCTTGATGCCCCTATCCACACTGTTCACAGGTGTATTTGCGGCGAGGCAGATGCTGACGAATATGGATTGCATGGCCTGCACTGTGGAAAATCGGGTGGTTGGCACACTAGACACGACGAAGTCAACAACATCATTAAAAGAAGCCTTGCCTCTGCTCAGTGTCCAGCGGAGAGAGAGCCCCGCAACCTACTGAACCGTGACTTTGTTAGCTTTGCCGGCCGACCAGACGGAATCACACTGCGTCCGTGGAAGGGTG
Organism: Procambarus clarkii; assembly: GCF_040958095.1. Taxonomy (NCBI): domain Eukaryota; kingdom Metazoa; phylum Arthropoda; class Malacostraca; order Decapoda; family Cambaridae; genus Procambarus; species Procambarus clarkii. Next base: position 1,110,629 of record NW_027189173.1, read on the forward strand.
GCAGGCAGTTAGCATGGGACTATACTTGCGTATCCACCCTGGCAACGACATACATCACCCTCTCTGCCGGCACGGCGGGAGCCGTAGCGACACACAGAGAAAAACAAAAGTCAGTCAAGTACAGGCAATTAGATCAAAGGTACAATTTCGTTCCAATAGGGTCTGAGACCCTAGGCCCATGGGGTGAGAGTGCAAGAAGGTTTCTTAAGGATCTTGGTTCCAAGCTCATTGACACCACAAGAGACCCTAGAGCAGCAAGTTTTCTCTTTCAGCGCCTCAGTGTCGCGATCCAGAGGGGAAATGCCCGCTGCATCCTCGGTTCCTGCCCGGCGTCGGAGGAGTTCGAGGAAATCTACAGCCTCTAGGAAGCGAACTTTTTCTTGTGTCCTCTTAATGTTTATTTTTTGTATAAAATCAGATATGTAACTGTATAACCTTGCATAATAAAGTGTACATCATAATAAATAAAAAAAAGGGGGTGGTAGGAGAAGTGAACACTCTTTCGTATTCAGAGTTAAATGTCAAGTTTTTCCCTGAGTGCTCTGTGTTCCCTTCTCTGAGGCTGTGGGTCCCTATAATTGCACCAGTGGTGGTACCCCCCTATATATATATATATATATATATATATATATATATATATATATATATATATATATATATATATATATATATGTCGTACCTATTAGCCTAATAAGCCAAGTTTTCCTGAATTAATATATTTTCTCAAATTTTTTTCTTATGAAATGATAAAGCTACCCATTTCATTATGTATGAGGTCAATTTTTTTTTATTGGAGTTAAAATTAACGTAGATATATGACCGAACCTAACCAACCCTACCTAACCTAACCTAACCTATCTTTGTAGGTTAGGTTAGGTTAGGTAGTCGAAAAAGTAAGGTTAGGTTAGGTTAGGTAGGTTAGGCAGTCGAAAAACAAATAATTCATGAAAACTTGGCTTATTAGGCAAATCGGGCCTTGCATAGTAGGCTGAGAAGTGCGTTCTGGCTACTAGGTACGACATATATATATATATATATATATATATATATATATATATATATATATATATATATATATATATATATATATATATATATATATATATATATATATGTTGTACCTGGTAGCCAGAATGTCGTACTTGGCCTGCTATGCAAGGCCCGATTTGCCTAATAAGCCAAGATTTCCTGAATTAATATATTTTCTCTAAATTTTTCTTATGAAATGATAAGGCTACCCATTTCATTATGTATGAGGTCAATTTTCTTTTATTGGAGTTAAAATTAACGTAGATATATAAGGGTGGCTCTTTAGTACAAGCTTGGAGTAGTTTCCTTAGAATGTTTTCTAGTATGTCAAGAGGAGTACAGGCCGGAAATGTCAATGAATGTCGCGTATGGAAATGTCAAGACACATAAGCCTGGAAACCCACTTCGGCCAATCATTAGCCAGATACCCACACCCACGTACAGACTGGCGAAGCGACTCAACGGCTTGCTGACTCCTTATGTCCCTTGCACCTTCAGCCTGAAGTCTCCAATGGAATTTGTTGACTTACTGCGGGGAACACGGCCCACAGGGATAAGAGCCACGTTGGACGTAGAATCACTGTTTACCAACGTACCTGTGGATGAAACAATCGGAATGATAGCGGACAGAGTGTATCGTGATCCGGCCAGTACTCCTCTTGAACATATAATCTGCAAGCTTGTACTAAAGAGGCACCCTTCTTGAGCACGGATGGGCACATGTATAAGCAAGTAGATGGGGTCGCCATGGGTTCTCCCCTAGGTGTCATGTTTGCGAACTTCTACATGGGTACCATCGAACAAAAGGTCTTAGTCGACATGAACTTGAAACCGGCCATATACTGCAGGTATGTTGACGACATTTTTACACAGGTACCTGATGTCAGACATCTGCAGGAGCTGAAGGAGGCATTTGAGCGGAATTCTGTGTTGCATTTCACTTACAAGATGGAGAAGGATGGGAAGCTTCCCTTTCTAGATGAAACAGTCATGGAAATGAGCGGAGGTTTCAACACTGCAGTCTACACTAAGGAAACGAACATAGGAATGTGCCTCAATGCCAACAGTGACTGCCCAGACAGGTAAAAGAAGAGTGTCGTTAACGCTTATGTCGACCGTGCTCTCAGCCACAGCTCAGGATGGAAGCAAGTTGATGAAGAACTCTGTAGGGTAAGGCAGGTCCTAGTCAACAACGGCTTCTCCAATGGTTTCGTTGAAGACATCATAAGAAGGAAGGTGAAACGCCATGCAACCTCTGAAGAGACAACTAACACAACACCTGTACCCCATATTAGACTATTTTACAGGAACTTCTTTTCCACAGCTCATAAAATGGAGGAAAGGGTCCTGAATGATATTGTTAATAGAAACGTTATCCCTACAGACAAAAATCTGAAGATATAATTGACGATCTACTATAAAACCAAGAAAACGGCCAACCTACTCATGAGAAACTCTCCAGACACAAAACAGAACGCTTTAAAAGAGACCAACGTCGTCTATGCCTTCAAATGATCACTTTGGGACTGTAAGCCTCAAAGTTTTCAGTATATAGGCAAGACAACAACATCTGTTTCCAGGCGATTAACGATGCATAAGCAACAGGGCTCCATTAAGGAACATATGATCTCTTCCTACAACCAGACTATCACCAGAGAAGTCTTAACAAAAAACACGGAAATCATCGATAGATACAGCGATAGCAGGCTGCTAGATATCTGCGAGGCACTACACATCAAGAAGTTGACACCAGCAATCAACAGCCAATTAATGCACAACTACATTTTACCCATTTCAAGACTCTGCACCAATATATAAGTATCAAGAAATATGGGCCAATAGGCCATTTGCAGTTACTTCCATTCTTCCCTTTAACTTACAAAATATTATACCCATTGTTTCGTGTTCTGTCTTGTGTTGAAAGTTTATTTTCACCTCATCGAAAACTGTTGTAACATATCACCTCACCCAAATGTAGGTATAAAAAATCGAAGCTGTTTAAACTCTGTTCAGTTATAGTTGTCTGTGTGTAAACTAAAGTCTTTGAAAATGTAATAAGTTTTACGAAACGCGCTCAAGTGTCGCGTCAGACTAGAAATAAAAATTAATTTTGGAGAATTGATTTGTCAGTTACCATCAACAGTGAAAAAAAATATAAGAAACATTGAGAAAATTCGTGTTAGAATTATTAATCTTACTTTTTCGGTCATATTTAATAATATATGTCTACAGGAAAGACTGCTACCAAAATATACTAATATATATATATGTTGTACCTAGTAGCCAGAACGTCATACTTGACCTGCTATGCAAGGCCCAATTTGCCTAATAAGCCAAGTTTTCCTGAATAAATATATTATCTCTAATTTTTTTCTTATGAAGTGATAAAGCTACCCATTTCATTATGTATGAGGTCAATTTTTTTTTTATTGGAGTTAAAATTAACGTAGATATATGACCGAACCTAACCAACCCTACCTAACCTATCTTTATAGGTTAGGTTAGGTAGCCAAAAAAGTTAGGTTAAGTAAGGTTAGGTAGTCGAAAATTAATTAATTCATGGAGGACGGAGGACGTCCGTCTCCTCTGAGCTCTGGCAGGTGACTGAGGGAGCCCAGCTCCTGACAGCGGAGGACCCTCCCAGAGTGAGTGAGGACCGCCGGGCAAGGCGGAGGATGGACCAGCCCCAAACGGGGGAGTCCACTCTCACAGTATGTAGAGAGCAGATAGATGTTGGAGGCAAACATATTGTGTGGTTATTTTTTGTTTATGTATTTAAGGGGAAACATTTTTATTGGAGTGTCAATGGGTTGCAGGTTTGTCTTTGGGGAAGAAGTTGCTGATAACTTCGATGCCAGTACAGAGGGAGTAGTTGATGAGACTCCAAGGTAGTGGAGGAGAGGACCTCGAGCTGTGAGGAGAAGCAGTGAAGAGGAGTGTCACGTGCTTCTGCAGAGGTGGTGAAGCACCATAGTTGCTCGAGGGAACTTCATGGTGTGGCAGCTAGGAGAGCTGTGGAGGACCCTACCAGAAGTAGTGAAGCACCATAGTTGCTCAAGGAAGACTTCATGGTGTAGCAGCCTGGAGGAGCTGCAGAGGATCCTGGTAGTTAACCCGGAAGAACGTGAAGATATCAGGGTAGTGAACTTCCAGATGTGGAAGGGAAGTTCTAAATGATAACTTGTAGGGAGGTGATAGAGTGTGTGGTTGTCATTAGCGTGCGAGACGCAGTGAAAGGTGAGTGATTGTTTGCCATTCTTGTGCCGAGGAGTGTTTATACTGAAGTTTAGAGTTACCGTCGTAGGCTGGATTACCTACAGATGTATGTGTTCAAGGACTGATAGGGTGATCGATTGATCATTGTTGTGTATCAAGGAACATTTATACTGATATATGTTATTGCATTCATACACTGATTTTCCTGGCACATGTTTACAGATGTATATTCTCTTGCTGATAGTGCAACATTGTATTATAAGACTTGATCTACCTGAGGAGGTTGGTAATATTAGATGGTGAATCAGGAGATAGAATACCACCTGATAAGCAGATGATAGAGTTCTGATGGTGTTGGAGTGCAACGTGACTGAAATAGTATAGAGTGTAGGATTCATTATTATTATATGTGTGTATGTATTGTGTATGTGCTTTGTCCAGTAAATGTAATCAAATTTGCTGGTGTTTGCCCTTGTCCTAGTGAGGCTTCCCAGGATGTAGTAAAGAAGGAGAGAGAGAGAGAAAGAACCAAGAAGCACTGCTGTGGACAGGGTAGGACGGAAAACTAATAAGTCAAAGGGGATTGAGGAGATCATATCACCTAAGAAGAGAGTAAGGAGTCACAGCGGCTCAAGTGGGTGTGTGCACGTGACAACAAGGCTAAGTATTGGAGCCGCATCCCCTAAAGTGTGACATTGAGCCTCTCTCCAAGAGCCAGAAGCGCCCAGGGTGATCTTCTGGTAAAGTATAAGCACTATACCGAGTTGTGGGTTGGGTTATCCAGAAAGAAGGATCAACGACGGCCAACCTACAACAATGTAAATTGGGGGCCTGTCCGGGAAAGTGAACTGACAAACCCACACCCTGTCCAAGAGCGGATTGGTACACCCCGGAGAGCTGGTCGGCCGAGTGGACAGCACACTGGACTTGTGATCCTGTGGTCCCGGGTTCGATCCTGGGCACTGGCGAGAAACAATTGGCTGAGTTTCTTTCACCCTATGCCCCTGTTACCTAGCAGTAAAATAGGTACCTGGGTGTTAGTCAGCTGTCACGGGCTGCTTCCTGGGGGTGGAGGCCTGGTCGAGGACCGTGACACGGGGACACTAAAGCCCCGAAATCAACTCAAGATAACCTCAAGATATAACCCCTTGTTGAAATAGATACACTGTGTGACCGCAGGTGTATATTCTCTCTCTTGGGAAGACTCACAGGACAAGAAGACAGGCATTTGTGGAGTCAGGCAAGCTGGAGGACCTGGAAGGTTGCACGAGGGATCAATTAAAACAAACAGCAGAAAAATGTGGCATTAGGTTGAAAGCATCTAAAGTAGCTGGGATGAAGGATGATATCCTGAGGCAGTTAAGAGCCAAAAGTGAAGCGGCAGAGGAAGGAGCCCAAAAAGGACCTGAAAGTGGAAAGGAGGATGATGGGTAGGATGAAGTGAGATCCCAGGGATCGAGTAGGAGCAGCAAGAGTAGCCGCAGTAGCAGGAGTAGCCGAAATAGGAGCTTGGAAAGGTTCCAATTAGAGCTCCAGATGCAGCAACAACGAGAGGACAAGGAGAGACAGTTCCAGCTAGAAAAGATGAAACTAGAACTCCAGATGAAAAAGGAAGCCGAGAAGAAAAAAGAGAAAACCAGACTGGAAATAGAAAAAGAGAAAACAAGACTGGAGGTAGAGAAAGAAAAAACCCAGGTCGAAAAAGAAAAAGCCCAGGTCGAAAAAGAAAAAGAGAAAACAAAACAAATCCAGATAGTAGCGAACAGAACCTTGGCTGAACAAAGTATTGAACATGGGTTGCCAGAGAGCACCACCCAGGTATCACACTCACCAGATGTTAGGGTTAGGGAGGACATTCCCTTGTTTGTTCCCGAAGAGGCAGAGAGCTTTTTTGAGCATTTTGAAAAAGTAGCGAGCATCAAGGAGTGGCCACAGGAGGAATAGGCCCAGCTGGTCCAGTTAAGACTGACCGGTGCAGCCAGGGAGGCTTACACCCAATTGTCACTGGAAGAGTGCCAGGATTATGCCACAGTAAAGAGCAGCATATAGCTTCGCTTCAGCTTACCCCAGAAGCTTATAGGAAGCGCTTCAGAGAGATGATCAAAGTTGGAGCATGTACGTTTGCTGAGACAGCAAGGGATCCGGAAAGACGATTCCAGAAGTGGATTGAGGCTGCTGGAGTTGGATCTTACGCTGACCTGAAGCATCTGATGGTGATGGAGAAGTTCTTGGAGATGATGCATCCCGAAACAAAGTTCAAGATCCAAGAAGCAGGGATAAAGGAGGTGAAAGATGCCGCAGATAGGGCGGATATGATTACGGAAGCATATAAGAGCTTGAGGTAGAACAGAGTGAAGAATGAGGTGAGACACAACAATGGCAGATGCAGTGGAGTCTGGGGAGGAAGAAGTTTGGGGGGGCAGACAAGCAGACCAGCTAGTTTTAAGCCCCAGGAAGGAAAGTTGCCGAGTCTGCCTGCTGGAGGTAAGCAGGAAAATAAAAATGTGCAGAGGAGACATGAGTCCAATGAAGCTCCACAGAGTATGAGTAGTACGTCTGGGCCGAGGAACTCCTATACGAGTGGGCAGAGTCAGAGCCACTCGGGGGCGTAGAGGAGAGATTTCTCCCAAATGAGATGCTACAAGTGCAACAGATCAGGTCACATGATGCGAGAATGTCGGCAGGGCAAGAGAGTCGTGACCCTGACCACATGTGATCCCCGGAAGAAGTACGTTGATGTACAACAAGACAAACTACAGAAGGTAGATTTGATGAACGAGCGGTATAGGCCGTTCATTTGTAAAGGTTGGGTCGGCATAGAAGGTCAACCCGAGGTGGAGGTTAGTATCCTCAGGGATACTGGAGCCAATCAGAGTTTGATTCTGAGAGGCCTAATAGGAAATGATCGACTGTTAGCTGGCAGTAGGAGGATAAAAGTTTATTGGTTGTTGTCTAAGAGTGACATGCCCGTGTGTGCTGTCCAGTTGAAGTCAGATTATTTGTTGGCGGAGGTGATGTTGGGAGTGTGCCCCAACATACCTGTTCCAGGAGTCCAAGTGATCCTGGGGAACGACTTGTGTGGGTCCAAGGTGTTGCCAGAGCTGATAGTGAAAGCTGTGCGAGAGGAGAACCAGAAGGACCGCGGTACAAGTGGAACGCCGGACAAGATAGATCTAGCCAGCATCCTTGAAGATGAGGCAGAGGACAGTCAAGTCATCGTATACCCGGCCTGTGTAGTGACAGAGTCGGACGTAGCCGCCGAGGAAGACATTGGAGATGATATGGCAGTGTCGACTCCACCAAGGGAGGAGGTCAACATGGACATGTCTGGGTTGTTCGGTGAAGATCCAGTTCAGAAGAATGAGGATTCGAGGAGATAGGAAGTGAAGATAACCCTACCTGAAAGGTTCTGCGTGAACCGAGCGGACCTGCGTAGGGCTCAGAAAGAGGAGTTTATAGATCTAATCAGGGAGGCAAAATGGGGAAACTCATGTCTGGAGTCTCCAGTGTATTACTACTTGGACGATGACGTACTAATGAGGAAGTGGCGACTGGACAAAGCCGGCGCAGATAAGGTGTGGTTGGAGAAGCACCAAGTGTTAGTGCCAAAGGAGTTTAGGGCGGCAGTGCTAGAACTAGCCCACTCCGTAGATATGGCAGGGCACTTAGGGGTGAAGAAGACCTTAAATAAGGTGCAGGAGCACTTCTACTGGCCGAATGAGTGGAAGGATGTAAAGAAGTATTGTAGGACATGTTTGGCGTGCCAACGTGCAGGTAAGCCAACTCCGGCTATACCGAAGGCCCCTTTAAAGCCCATACCGGCATTTGGCGAGACTTTTGAGAGAGTCTTGATAGACTGTGTAGGTCCGTTGCCAAGGACCAGAAGAGGCCACGAGTATTTACTGACCATAATGTGCTCTGCCACCCGTTTCCCCGAAGCGATCCCCCTGAGAAGAGTGACGTCGAGAGCCGTTCTGGATAGACTACAGAACTACATTGCGTGGGTAGGAATGCCCAAGGTTATCCAGACGGATCAGGGGAGTGTCTTCCAGTCGAAGTTGTTTAGGGAAACTGTGAAAGGATGGAGGGTAGAGCAAGTGCGCTCGTCACCGTATCACCCTCAGTCACAGGGAGCATTGGAGCGTTTCCATGGAACGCTAAAGAGCTTGTTGTGGATATACTGCACTGAGGAAGTGATTAGTTGGGACGAGGCATTACCGTCCATGCTGTTCGCCATCAGGGATGCGGTAGTAGAATCACTCGGATTCACCCCACTTCAACGGGTGTACGGACACTCCAAGAGGAGCCCAGTGGGTGCGGACGAGGCATTACCATCCATGCTGTTCGCCATCAGGGATGCGGTAGTAGAATCACTCGGATTCACCCCACTTCAACGGGTGTACGGACACTCCAAGAGGAGCCCAGTGGGTGCCCTGAAGGAGCAGCTCACCGTGGATAGGCCTAAGGTGGACGTGGGACAATATGTGAAAACTTTTAGAGAGCGACTCTCTAGGGCCAGAGATTTGGCCAAGGAAAATTTGAGAACGTCCCAGGCAGAAATGGTACGATATCGCGACAGGAAGGCGAAGGGCAGGAGATTTCAAGAAGGAGATCAGGTGTTAGTCCTACTGCCGGTGAAAGGAAGTATATACAAGTCGAGATTTTGTGGACCATATACCATCCAGAAGGCGCTAGGGGATGTGAATTATGTAATCCACATGCCAGATCGTCCGAGGAAGTCACAGGTTTGCCACGTGAACATGATAAAGAGGTACTATGACAGAGATAAGCCTCTAGGCGAAGAACAGATGGAAACCCCGTTGCAGGCGACCGTGCTTTGTGTGGGAGATGGCATAGGAATAGAAGAGGAGAACGGTAAGTTAGAGAGGGCCGATGGCTCTAAGATATCGAATACAGAAAGCCTGACCAAGATAGGTGAGCGTCTGGGTCATTTGGAGGATGACCAACGCCAGGAACTTGTGGAGAGCCTACATAAGAATGAGTCGTTATTCACGGACGTGCCCAGAAGACACCGCGGAAAGGTGCACGAAGTAAATGTAGGGAGTGCTGATCCCATCAAGCAGCACCCTTACAGAGTTAACCCGGAGAAAGCAGCGGCAATGAGAGCAGAAGTAAAGTATCTGCTAGATAACGACTTGGCAGAGGTTAGCAACAGTGACTGGAGTTCGCCATGCCTCCTCGTGAAGAAGATTGATGGAACATACCGGTTCTGCACTGATTACAGGAAAGTGAATGCAGTCACAGTCGCTGACTCGTTCCCGATACCGCGCATTGACGATTGCATAGATCGGATTGGGAGTGTACGGTATGTCTCAAAAATAGACCTGCTAAAGGGATACTACCAGATTCCCCTGTCCGAGAGGCCAAGAGGATCTCAGCGTTCGGGCCACCTGACGGCTTGTACCAATATAAAGTGGTACCGTTCGGAATGAAGAACAGTGGTAGTTGTTTCCAACGAGTAATGAATCAGGTATTACAAGGCGCGACCGGATGTGCAGTGTACATCGATGATATTGTAGTGTTCGCTGATTCCTGGAAGGATCACGTGGATTGACTTTTAGATTTGTTTGATCGATTGGCAAAGGCCAACATGACGATCAACTTAGCAAAAAGCGAGTTCGGGAGAGCCCGCCTGGAGTACCTTGGATATATAGTAGGGCAAAGCGAGGTTGCTCCGGTAAGAACAAAGGTGGAGGCCATTGACAATTTCCCGGTGCCCAGGAGTAAAAAAGAATTGTTGAGATACCTTGGTATGATTGGATATTACCGGAAGTTCTGTGAAAATTTCTCCACCGTAGCCGCTCAAGGTAAGGTAAGGTCAAGGTAACCTCAAGGCTCCTATGACGAGTTTGCTATCAAAGAGCAAGAAGTGGGAGTGGAATGGAACATCACAAGAAGCGTTTGAAAAGACCTAAAGACTATTGACCGAGGCGCCTGTACTAGTGTCGTCAGATTTTGGAGCACCGTTTACGTTATTGGTAAATGCCAGTGATATAGGGGTTGGAGCTGTACTGACGCAGCAGAGTGATGGAATTTACCGCCCCGTGTCCTTATTCTTGAAGAAGTTCGTTAAGCACCAGAGGTCGTACTGTACGGTCGAGAAAAAGACTTTGGCCCTGGTGATGGCATTGAAACATTTTGAAGTGTATGTGAGTGAGTCACTGGGAGGACACCCAGTGACGGTGTATACAGACCATAATCCCCTAGTTTTCCTGAGAAAAATGAAGCATGCAAACCAGAGGTAAACTAGATGGTTTTTATTGTTCCAATAGTATGACCTGGTGATAACGCACATAAGAGGGCGAGACAATGTAGTAGCTGGTGCGTTATCTCCAGCCTAGCCACTAGAATAATTCTCAAAAACAAGGGGGAGGGAGTGTTATGATCCCAGGCAGCCGGAAAACGAGTCTCCCCTTTGAGAATTATTCTGTCAAGCCTGACCTGACTAGAAGGTCTAGGAAATATAGAGGTGAAGACACAGATGTAAAAATAGTTGGTCGGATTTAATAAACAATTTGAGATTATAGGCAGTGAATAAGAAAATAAATAAATGACTGGTTAAGAGATGTGGATAATTTGCTGGAGGCGTAAGGCTTGTTTCTGGAGGGCTTTGACCCTCACTTGAGGCCAGACATCGCAAGGGGAAGCTGTACTCCGTTTGAGCTCCTGTCAGAAAGGAACCCCTAGTGATATATCTCCAATAGAGGAGAAGTGTGCAGACGTGCCAGCTGTGGAATCGAGCTGGGAACGTTGTGGTCTCAAGTCCTGGATGGCGAGGAGTGTTTATTAAGCCACCCAGAAACATTATCGTAGGTCGTGGGAGTGCCCTGACCAGACTCCGTCAGAGGGAGGATCGCCCTCGACCAGACAATCTTTGGCAAGCACGATTTAAGCCAGTCTATAGCGATTGCTTGTAGTTGGTCGTGTGCCCAGCGACAGTAGCAATGTTTATTGATAAGTTAGACAAGTTTTGATAAGGCAGAAGGCCTAAAATAAGAGAGTGAAGAGGGAGGATTATCTTGGAGGACGGCGCGACGTCTATCTCCTCTGAGCACTGGCAGGTGACTGAGGAGCCCACCTCCTGACAGCGGAGGACCCTCCCAGAGTGAGTGAGGACCGCCGGACATAGCGGAGGATGGACCAGCCCCAAACGGGGAAGTCCAGTCTCACAGTATGTAGAGAGCAGACAGATGTTGGAGGCAAACATATTGTGTGGTTATTTTTTGTTTATGTGTTTAGGGGGAAACATTTTTATTGGAGTGTCAATGAGTTGCAGGTTTGTCTTTGGGGAAGAAGTTGCTGAGAACTTCGAAGCCAGTACAGAGGGAGTAGTTGATAGGACTCCAAGGTAGTGGAGGAGAGGACCTCGAGCTGTGAGGAGAAGCAGTCAAGAGGAGTGTCACGTGCTTCTGTAGAGGTGGTGAAGCACCATAGTTGCTCGAGGGAACTTCATGGTGTAGCAGCCAGGAGAGCTGTGAAGGACCCTAGTAGAAGTAGTGAAGCACCATAGTTGCTCAAGGAAAACTTCATGGTGTAGCAGCCTGGAGGAGCTGCAGAGGATCCTGGTAGTTAAACCCGGAAGAACCTGAAGATATCAGGGTAGTGAACTTCCAGTTGTGGAAGAGAAGTTCTAAATGATTACTTGTAGGGAGGTGATAGAGTGTGTGGTTGTCATTAGCGTGCGAGACGCAGTGAAAGGTGAGTGATTGTTTGCCATTCTTGTGCCGAGGAGTGTTTATACCGAAGTTTAGAGTTACCGTCGTAGGCTGGATTACCTACAGATGTATGTGTTCTAGGACTGATAGGGTGATCGATTGATCATTGTTGTGTATCAAGGAACATTTATACTGATATATATGTTATTGCATTCATATGCTGATTTTCCTTGCACATGTTTACAGATGTATATTCTCTTGCTGATAGTGCAATATTGTATTATAAGACTTGATCTACCTGAAGAGGTTGGTAATATTAGATGGTGAATCAGGAGATAGAATACCACTTGATAAGCAGATGAAAGAGTTCTGATGGTGTTGGAGTGCAACGTGACTGAAATAGTATAGAGTGTAGGATTCATTATTATTATATGTGTGTATGTATTGTGTATGTGCTTTGTCTAGTAAATGTATTCAAATTTGCTGGTGTTTGCCCTTGTCCTAGTGAGGCTTCCCAGGATGTAGTAAAGAAGGAGAGAGAGAGAGAAAGAACCAAGAACCACTGCTGTGGACAGGGTAGGATGGAAAACTAATAAGTCAAAGGGGATTGAGATCATATCACCTAAGGAGAGAGTAAGGAGTCACAGCGGCTCGAGTGGGTGTGCACGTGACAACGAGGCTAAGTATTGGAGCCGCATCTCCTAAAGTGTGACGTTGAGCCTCTCTCCAAGAGCCAGAAGCGCCCAGGGTGATCTTCTGGTAAAGTATAAGCACTCTACCGAGTTGTGGGTTGGGTTATCCAGAAAGAAGGATCAACGATGACAACACCACCAACCTACAACACTATAATATATAGCTGAAAACTCACACGCAAGAAGTGACTCGAACCCATACTGCCAGGAGCAACGCAACTGGTATGTACAGGACGCCTCAATCCACTTGACCGTCACGACCGGACATAAGGAAGTCTGGGCGTGTCACTTCTGGGATGTGAGTTTTCAGTTGCATATAGTCTTGGGGACCGTTCAGGCTTGTTCACATTTGTGTTCCTCACGAGTGCCCCAAAGAATGAGGTGATTTGATAAAATGCTATGCCCAAGATTACCATCCAAGTGCTGGGAGGGAAGTGGTTCAAATACCTTCGGCTATCACTTCCTTATGTCCGGTCATGATGGTCAAGTGGATTAAGGCGTCCTGTGCATACCAGTTTCGTTGCTCCAGGCAGTATGGGTTCGAGTCACTTCTGGGGTGTGAATTTTCAGTTGCATATAGTCCAGGGGACCATTCAGGCTTGTTCGCATATATTTATTTATTTATTTTTTATTTAATTATTTATATACAAGAAGATACATTGGGTTTGTGAGAATACATAGCATAGTACAGTATTTACACTCTTGTAAAGCCACTAGTACACGCACTGTTTCAGGCAAATATATATATATATATATATATATATATATATATATATATATATATATATATATATATATATATATATATATATATATATATATATATATGTCGTACCTAGTAGCCAGAACGCACTTCTCAGCCTACTATGCAAGGCCAGATTTGCCTAATAAAGTGAGGAGCAAGTGAGGAGCAAGTGTTTAGGAGAGTTGTGCCTTAAGCATAGACACAGTGTTCTCCCATATTAACAGGGACTTGATGAAAAAACGTAAAAATGACCCCTCACTTGCTCTAATGCTCTTGGGAGGTGGTGGTCTTTGGAGTGTATAAATACTCCGAAATTACCATCTCTTTTAGGGGTCTGAGCAGGTGGTGGAGTGGGTTAAGGTGTACCTGTTATGCCAGTTGCTGAAAGGCTTCTGTGCTGGGTAGGGTTCGAGTCTCCTGGTGGGAAAGTGTTCTAAAGTTGCATACTTCACTCTCGTGTTTAGGAGAGTTGTGCCTTAAGCATAGACACAGTGTTCTCCCATATAAACAGGGACTTGATGAAAAATACGTAAAAATGACCCCTCACTTGCTCTAGTGCTCTTGGGAGGTGGTGGTCTTTGGAGTGTATAAATACTCCGAAATTACCATCTATTTTAGGGGTCTGAGCAGGTGGTGGAGTGGGTTAAGGCGTACCTGTTATGCCAGTTGCTGGTGACAGTTTATACCCAGATTTAGGAGAGTGACTTGGTCCTCAGTGAGGTTGATTCCTGCAAGGTTCAGGAAGCCATCTCTGGGTCGTGGAATTGCCATAGGTCCTCCATATAACGTTGTTAGTTTCTTGATTATCCTAGTTTCGGTGCTGAGGTGATGTCGATCTATATTTTACCCACTTCAAGACTCCGCTCCAATACAGAAGCATCAAGAAATATGGGCCAATAGGCCCTCTGCAGTTACTTCCATTCTTACCTATAATACCCATTTTTTCGTGTTCTATCCTGTGTTGAAAGTTTTGTTCACCTCACCCAAAAGTGTTGTAACATATCACCTCACCCAAAATGCGGGTATAAAATGAAAGATGAAAGCTGTTTAAATCATAGCATAGTAAGAACTCTGTTCAGTGTTTGCAGGTAATAGTTGTATGTGTGTAAACTAAAAGTCTTTGAAAATGTAATAAGTTATTACAAAACGCGTGCAAGTGTCGTGTCAGACTAGAAATAAAAATGAATTTTGGAGAATTGATTTTTCAATTACCATCAACAGTGAAAAGAAACATAAGAAACATCGAGAAAATTCGTGTTAGAATTATTAATCTTACTTTTTCGGTCATATTTAATATGTCTAAAGGAAAGACTGCTACCAAAATATATTAATATATATATATATATATATATATATATATATATATATATATATATATATATATATATATATATATATATATATATATATATTTATATATATATATATATATATATATATATATATATATATATATATATATATATATATATATATGTATATATACATATATATATTAGAATTATTAAATCTTACTTTTTCGGTCATATTTAATATGTCTAAAGGAAAGACTGCTACCAAAATATATTAATATATATATATATATATATATATATATATATATATATATATATATATATAGATATATATATATATATATATATATATATATATATATATATATATATATATATATATATATATATATATATGTGTTAGAATTATTAATCTTACTTTTTCGGTCATATTTAATATGTCTAAAGGAAAGACTGCTACCAAAATATATTAATATATATATATATATATATATATATATATATATATATATATATATATATATATATATATTTATATATATATATATATATATATATATATATATATATATATATATATATATATATATGTATATATACATATATATATATATATATATATATATATATATATGTATATATATATATATATATATATATATATATATATATATATGTATATATATATATATATATATATATATATATATATGTATATATATATATATATATATATATATATATATATATATATATATATATATATATATATATATTATTAAATATGACCGAAAAAGTAAGATTAATAATTCTAACACGAATTTTCTCAATCTTTCGTACATTACGCTTCACTGTTGGAGGTAAATCAAAAATCAATTCTCCAAAATTCATTTTTATTTCTAGTCTGACGCGACACGGGCGCGTTTCGTAAAACTTATTACATTTTCAAAGACTTTAGTTCACAAATACACAACTGATTAGAACTTACGTATCTCCGATTTTATATCTACATTTGAGTGAGGTGGGAGGGGTGATGTGGCATTAACACAAGACAGAACAAGAGGGGATATTAATAGGGTATTAAAAGTATCAACACAAGACAGAACACAAACAATGGGTATTGAATAGAAGTGTTTGTAGAAAGCCTATTGGTCCATATTTCTTGATGCTTCTATATTGGAGCGGAGTCTTGAGGTGGGTAGAATATAGTTGTGCAATAATTGGCTGTTGATTGCTGGTGTTGACTTCTTGATGTGTAGTGCCTCGCAAACGTCAAGCCGCCTGCTATCGCTGTATCTATCGATGACTTCTGTGTTGTTTACTAGGATTTCTCTGGCGATGGTTTGGTTGTGGGAAGAGATTATATGTTCCTTAATGGAGCCCTGTTGCTTATGCATCGTTAAACGCCTAGAAAGAGATGTTGTTGTCTTGCCTATATACTGGGTTTTTTGGAGCTTACAGTCCCCAAGTGGGCATTTGAAGGCATAGACGACGTTAGTCTCTTTTAAAGCGTTCTGTTTTGTGTCTGGAGAGTTTCTCATGAGAAGGCTGGCCGTTTTTCTGGTTTTATAGTAAATCGTCAGTTGTATCCTCTGATTTTTGTCTGTAGGGATAACGTTTCTATTAACAATATCTTTCAGGACCCTTTCCTCCGTTTTATGAGCTGTGGAAAAGAAGTTCCTGTAAAATAGTCTAATAGGGGGTATAGGTGTTGTGTTAGTTGTCTCTTCAGAGGTTGCATGGCTTTTCACTTTCCTTCTTATGATGTCTTCGATGAAACCATTGGAGAAGCCGTTATTGACTAGGACCTGCCTTACCCTACAGAGTTCTTCGTCGACTTGCTTCCATTCTGAGCTGTGGCTGAGAGCACGGTCGACATATGCGTTAACAACACTCCTCTTGTACCTGTCAGGGCAGTCGCTGTTGGCATTTAGGCACATTCCTATGTTTGTTTCCTTAGTGTAGACTGCAGTGTGGAAACCTCCGCCCTTTTCCATGACTGTTACATCTAGAAAGGGCAGCTTCCCATCCTTTTCCATCTCGTAAGTGAAACGCAGCACGGAACTCTGCTCAAATGCCTCCTTCAGCTCCTGCAGATGTCTGACATCAGGTACCTGTGTAAAAATGTCGTCAACATACCTGCAGTATATGGCCGGTTTCAAGTTCATGTCGACTAAGACTTTTTGCTCGATGGTACCCATGTAGAAGTTTGCAAACAGGACACCTAGGGGAGAACCCATGGCGACCCCATCTACTTGCTTATACATGTGCCCATCCGGGCTCAAGAAGGGTGCCTCTTTAGTAAAAGCTTGGAGTAGTTTCCTCAGAATATTTTCTGGTATGTCAAGAGGAGTACAGGCTGGATCACGATACACTCTGTCGGCTATCATTCCGATTGTCTCGTCCACAGGTACGTTGGTAAACAGCGATTCTACGTCCAACGAGGCTCTTATCCCTGTGGCCCGTGTGCCCCGCAGTAAGTCAACAAATTCCTTTGGAGACTTCAGGCTGAAGGCGCAAGGAACATAAGGAGTCAGCAGGCCGTTGAGTCGCTTCGCCAGTCTGTACGTGGGTGTGGGTATCTGGCTAATGATTGGCCGAAGTGGGTTTCCAGGCTTGTGCGTCTTGACATTTCCATACGCATATCCAGGTTTATATTCCCCAATGATCTTTGGCAGGTGGAGTCCGGATTTCTTGGCGTTCACAGTTTCGATCAGTTTGTTGACCTTTGCTTTTAATTCGGCTGTAGTGTCCTTCGTTACCCTTTGGAACTTAGTTTGGTCAGAGAGTATGATGTTCAAGGTCAACAAATTAATCAATTCTCATTAATTCATTAATTCAAATTAATCATTAATTCAAAAATCAATTCTCCAAAATTCATTTTTATTTCTAGTCTGACGCGACATGAGCGTGTTTCGTAAAATTTATTACATTTTCAAAGACTTTAGTTTACAAATACACAACTGAATAGAACTTAATCATCTCTGATTTTGTTTGTATCTACATTTGAGTGAGGTGGCATTAATAGGGTATTAATTTCATCAACACAAGACAGAACACGAAACAATGGGTATTGAAATGGAAGTGATTGTAGAGAGCCTATTGGTCCATATTTCTTGATGCTTCTATATTGGAGCGGAGTCTTGAGGTGGGTAGAATATAGTTGTGCATTAATTGGCTGTTGATTGCTGGTGTTGACTTCTTAATGTGTAGTGCCTCGCAAACGTCAAGCCGCCTGCTATCGCTGTATCTATCGATGATTTCTGTGTTGTTTACTAGGATTTCTCTGGCGATGGTTTGGTTGTGGGAAGAGATTATATGTTCCTTAATGGAGCCCTGTTGTTTATGCATCGTTAAACGCCTAGAAAGAGATGTTGTTAATGTTCCAGTATATAGGCAAGACAACAACATCTCTTTGTAGGCGTTTAACGATGCATAAGCAACAGGGCTCCATTAAGGAACATATAACCTCTTCCCACAACCAAATCATCGCCAGAGAAATCCTAGTAAACAACATAGAAATCATCGATACATACAGCGATAGCAGGCGGCTTGACGTTTGCGAGGCACTACACATCAAGAAGTCAACACCAGCAATCAACAGCCAATTAATGCACAACTATATTCTACCCACCTCAAGACTCCGCTCCAATATAGAAGCATCAAGAAATATGGACCAATAGGCTTTCTACAATCACTTATATTCAATACCCATTGTTTCGTGTTCTGTCTTGTGTTGATGAAATTAATACCCTATTAATACCACCTTTTGTTCTGTCTTGTGTTGATGAAATTAATACCCTATTAATGCCACCTCACCCCATCCACCTCTCTCAAATGTAGATATAAAATCGGAGATGCGTAAGTTCTATTCAGTTGTGTATTTGTAAACTAAAGTCTTTGAAAATGTAATAAGTTTTACGAAACGCGCTCGTGTCGCGTCAGACTAGAAATAAAAATGAATTTTGGAGAATTGATTTTTTATTTACCTCCAACAGTGAAAAGAAATGTACGAAAGATTGAGAAAATTCGTGTTAGAATTATTAATCTTACTTTTTTGGTCATATTTAATAATATATGTCTACAGGAAAGACTGCTACCAAAATATACTAATATATATATATATATATATATATATATATATATATATATATATATATATATATATATATATATATATTATTAAATATGACCGAAAAAGTAAGATTAATAATTCTAACACGAATTTTCTCGATCTTTCTTATGTTTCTTATCACTGTTGATGGTAATTGAAAAATCAATTCTCCAAAATTCATTTTTATTTCTAGTCTGACGCGACACTTGTACGCGTTTCGTAATAACTTATTACATTTTCAAAGACTTTTAGTTTACACACATACAACTATTACCTGCAAACACTGAACAGAGTTCTTACTATGCTATGATTTAAACAGCTTTCATTTTTCATTTTATACCCGCATTTTGGGTGAGGTGATATGTTGTAACATATCACCTTCGATTTTTATAAAATCGAAGTAAAACAGCTTCGATTTTATACCTGCATTTGGGTGAGGTGATATGTTCCTTAATGGAGCCCTGTTGCTTATGCAATAAGCAATAATGCATAAGCAACAGGACTCCATTAAGGAACATATAATCTCTTCCCACAACCAGACCATCACTAGAGAAGTCTTAACAAAAAACACAGAAATCATCGATAGATACAGCGATAGCAGGCGGCTTGATATCTGCGAGGCACTACACATTAAGAAGTCAATACCAGCAATCAACAGCCAATTAATGCACAACTATATTCTACCCACTTCAAGACTCCGCACCAATATAGAAGCATCAAGAAATATGGGCCAATAGGCCCTTTGCAGTTACTTCCATTCTTCCCTTTAACTTACAAAATATTATACTTATTGTTTCGTGTTCTGTCTTGTGTTGAAAGTTTGTTTTCACCTCATCCAAAACTGTTGTAACATATCACCTCACCCAAATGCAGGTATAAAATCGAAGCTGTTTGAACTCTGTTCAGTTATTATATAATATATTTATTATATAATAACTGAATTATATTCAGTATAAATTATATTATATAATATATTATATTATATAATATATTTATACATATTATTTAAATTATATATATATATATATATATATATATATATATATATATATATATATATATATATATATATATATATAAATATATATGTATATATATTATATAATATATATATATATATATATATATATATATATATATATATATATATTTATATATATATATATATATATATATATATATATATATATATATATATATATATATATATATATATATATATATATATATATATATATTGTGACGATAGTCTCCTTCAAGAGATTGAGCCTGCTCTTCCCTCCAAAAGACGTCGATATAAACATCTATATAAAACAAGTATAGAAGAAAAATCCAACAACGACAACACCAGCAAGGTTTGCCAGAGCGCAAAACGTATGCAGCCAGGAACACCTGCTCCACCTCAAACCGCCAAACTACCTGTCTTGTCGCCGGCTCACCGCTGATTGGCTGTGGGTCTAGCTGCAACTGCACTCCACCCACCATACTACTTGATGTCTGGGGCCGCCACGACCTCAGTCTTCAGAATATCCCGTGCTTTCGACAGGTTAACACGTCTCGTTGGTAGACTAAAGCCCCAGGCTTTCGTGTACTAAGAGAAGTGATAGCTTGACGCCAATATTCCGGCACCTATTTCCTTGTTTCACACTTGTTATTTGTTCATTTGTCTTAACGTAACTTTTCACTTTGTCATTCGATTACTCTTATTATTTTGATTGATTTTATTATACGAATTTGTATGTCCATTTTTATTCATGCTTTGCTTTCTTTAACGTAATTAAAATTTCATTGTTAAAATTTACTTGTGTTTTGTGTGTCTTCTCCTTACCTTACCACAGACGAAGTTCCAGATTTTCTATTTTTTTTTCTATATGTGACGAGGCCATACCCCTAGCTTTTGAACAGCCGAACACCAACGCGTTACCGTCACATATTATATGGGGGCCTGTCCTAGGAGCCTCACTCAGGTACTGGTGCCAAGTGGTAATTTATGGTAAGCGTATTTAACTTTGTTAACGTAGCTTTTACTATTTTTCATATTCAATTTCACTTTTTATAAGGTGCGGTATATTGTGCATTACGAGAGTAACATATGGTGAAGGTGAGACAACTTTGGATTACGTGGTGACTGTAGGCCGCAGTCATACTCTTAATTGGTCATCTCTCCCTCCGTGTTATTACTCGTGTTTACCATCTTTGTCCCTTGGATATTTCTCATTTTTGACAGATCATCATATTAGTACCCTGGTACTGTGGTCTGCCCCGGGTCAAGTGCACCCAATCTTCTGCAATCTGACTGTAGGAGGACAAAGAGGGCCATAGTTCCTCTAGCTCGAACTTTAGTTGCTGAATTGGGACCTCAGCAGCAGTTCTCGTCACCAGTTGACACCTCGCACCCCTACACGTCAGTCAGAGATGATGATACATACAAAGGTAGGGAATTAGCTTACTTTTCAGAGCACAAAAGTTCGCTAATTCTGTAGGTATCATATTAAATTCAGTAGGAAAAACTTGCTTTATGTCCTATAGAGACTCGGCAAGGTATGCCTACATCCTTGGACTACCAATTTTACTTTTGAGGCAATTAACTGTTTCATTTGTTTTCGAAACTCAGTTTCATTTGTTAGTAGGATTTTCTTGCCCTTATCCTCTTACATGAGTACCGGGTACAAGATTTCCTGCGCCCTTGATTTAAATTAATCATCTAACACCTTGTACTTAACTTTAATTGTTAAAGATCCCACAGGAGAGGTACCAGTTGCCACGTTGTCCTGTTTCTGACATTCACTATAACTGAATATTCGTTGTACCTTTATTTGCTAATTTCACCATGTTTCGTCTCCAAGCTTTCCGTGCAGATCCAGCAGGTGCAATAGGGACTTTAAGTCATGCCAAGAAGACTGAATTACAAACTCTTGCACATGAGTATCAGCTAACAGTTCCCTACCAAGCCAACAAGAGTGAAATACACAATCTGTTGCTGGATCATTTCTTAGAACAAGGTAAGATAGACTCTGAAACTCATGAAACTTACTATATTGCAGATAAAACTGATTTGGCGCCGATGAAACTCAAACTAGAGCTGGCCAAGATTGAAGAACGAACAGCTGCCATACGGAAGGAAGAACAAGAACGAGAAATCACCCTCAGAGAACGCGAAGCTGCTTTGAGGAGAGAAGAACACGAACGTGAGGCTACCTTGAGGAGAGAAGAACACGAACGTGAAATCGCCCTCAAGGAACGTGAGTTTGCAATACTCCGTGAACGTGAACGAGTACAGCTTGAAACCAAACAACGCGAGTTGGAGATGCAACGCGAACATGACAAGCAACAAGCGATTCTGGCTCTAGAGTGTCGTCAACGCGAAATCGCCTTGGAAACTTCACACCTCGCTCAACGCCAGCAAGCTACTGCCAATCTTACCGTCAGTTTTAATATATCACATGCAAGTAAGTTAATGCCATCCTTTGTAGAAGCAGAAGTTGATGTGTTTTTCACCACCTTTGAAACCCTTGCAAATCAACTCAGTTGGCCTGTCGACCAATGGGCCACACTTCTCAGAGTCCATCTTACAGGTAGAGCTGCAGTCACACTCAGTACTTTGGCGTCTGAGAATGACTACCAGACTCTGAAGCAAGCAGTGTTGGACGCCTACCTCCTTTCCACAGAAAGTTATAGAAGGAAATTCCGTGACCACCTGAAGGCAAGTACCACTACCTTCCTTGAGTTTGCTAACACAAAACGGAGATATTTCATGAAATGGCTGGAAGCAGCACATGTCTCTACTTTTACAGAACTCGTCAACCTGATGCTAGTTGAAGAATTCTTGAGGCGTGTGCCGCCTCCTGTCCGTCTCTACTTAGCAGATAAAGAAGAAACCGACTACCTGAAGTGTGCTAAGTCGGCTGACACTTACAGCCTCATCCACCGGCTGACACCCGAACCATCCTCCAGTAAGAAGTAGTGGTACAGTTACGAGAAAGTGAACACCGATCAAGCTGGCTCGCAATTGTACTGCAAGTATTGTAGACTCTATGGACATACCATAGACAAGTGTGGTAAGTCTCAATACAAGGGAACCACTGACCCACAGAAACCCAAACCAACTCCTCCTAAGTCCGGTAAGCCTGTGATGAATGTTGGTGTTGATGTTAATGATCTTTCTCTTTTCATTAACCACCTGTATACTGGAACTGTCTCTGCCAACGGTTCAAATCCGGAGGGACGTTTCAAATTGAAGATCTTGAGGGACACAGCGGCTCTTCAATCGATCATCTTGAAGTCGGCTGTGCCCAACATCGCCTACACCGGAGAAACTGTCTTCATCACTGACCTCACTGCTACCACTCCATACCCTCTCGCCAGAGTCCACCTGGATTGTCCCTACGTGAACGGAGAAGTCCAAGTCGCCGTCAGGGAAAAGCCTTTTCCCATGCCTGGAGTGCAACTTCTCCTAGGCAACGACTTGGCAGAAGACCTGCAACCGACCAACCTGATCGTCATGGACAAACCCCAGGTGTGTAACTCTGTGCCAAGTAACCCTATTCTAGCGTATGTTCCAGCAGAGGTTCAAGAGAGTGATGAAGTTTCTCCTCCGGTTCTCGTGACCACCCGTGCACAAGCCGCACGTCCACAGCCAGCTGACTCTACTTCTACCGCTGTCCCTCAAGACCCTCAGAAACTACCCCGCATCTGACCAAGTTGGAATTCCGTAAGTTGCAGAGGGAAGATCTTACTTTGACACCATTGTTTTTCCAGGCTGAGACTCAACTCGACAGTATTCCTGGGTTCTTCCTAGAGAACGACTTGCTCTACCGCAGATATAGACCCAGTAAACTGAAGGAGGAGGACGATTGGGCCAACATCGAACAACTTGTGATTCCTACCAGCCTGCGGCCCACTATTCTACACCTGGCCCACGGAGCACTCTCCCACTACGGCTTCAACAAGACTTACCATGGAATTCGTCAAGACTACTACTGGCCAGGTATGGTAAATAGCGTCAAACAGTACGTAAAACAGTGTCATACATGTCAGATGGCAGGCAAACCGAACATCTCCATTCCCAGAGCGCCACTGATTCCCATACAGGTGCCTGCGGAACCTTTCCACAGACTCATAATAGACTGTGTTGGTCCTTTACCTCGGACCAGTTCGGGTAACGCCTATATCTTAACCATCCTGTGTCCTACCACCAGATTTCCTATAGCAGTTCCAGTGAAGAACATCACGGCTGCTACGGTTGTAAAACATCTATTGAAGATCTTCACTCAATACGGATTTCCCAGGGAGATTCAGAGCGACTGTGGTACCAACTTCACCAGTGATCTCTTCAAAAGGACACTGGCGGAGTTCAACATCAAACAGGTATTGTCCAGCCCCTATCATCCTGCTTCACAGGGTTCTCTTGAACGTAGTCATCAGACTATCAAAGCACTCTTGAAAAAGTTTTGTAGTGAAACCTCTAAGGATTGGGATAATCGACCTTATAATGTGTATTTACAGAAGTCTTCCCAATGAGTCCCTAGGAGTATCTCCTTATGAGATGCTCTACGGCCGTAAGTGCCGT